>NC_141308.1:13212500-13267500 GCF_037954325.1 Fistularia commersonii
GTCATAGCAGCGCAACAATAATCATATTAATAATATGAATATAATCTTAAAATAGAAGAGACATAAATATGAATATAAATGTAAAATAGTAGAGACATAAATATGGATATAAATATAAAATAACAGAGACATAAATATGAATATAGATATAAAATAGAAGAGACACAAAAAAAAACAAGGGGAAAATTGCAAAGATAAAAAAAAACAACAGATAATGGAATTAAGACATGACATGTGTGAATGAGTGAGGTAATGGTAACATATTCGTTAATTTAAAATAATAATAATAATAAATAAAAAGAGCCGCTCATTGACACATGAGCAGAAGTGTCACAGCGCCCCCTAGTGGCCAAACTACACATTGCATGTCTAGTAATTTAATAAGAATAAGAATAAGAATAAGAACAACTTTATTAATCCCGAAGAAAATTGGTGTGCCAGAGTTACAGAAAATATAACAGTAATAAATAATAAAAGAAAAGGCAGAATTAGAAATAAAAATAAACTATAAACTATAAAGTGTCTCAGTGAAACTATAAGTGTCTTAGTAAACAGTGATAAAACTATAAGTGTCTTAGTAACAAGTGAGGTAAGGAGTGCACAATAGTATGATAGAAGGGAAAATTGTGGTGTAGCTGTTATGAGATGAGATGAAATATTGCACAGTGTAGCTGTTATGAGATGAAATATTGCAGCGTCATCGGTTGTACAGTTTACATGAACACACACACACACACACACTTTTTTGTGTGTAATAATGAATGCTGTAAACAACTGGAATCCATTTAAGTCCACGTAGAACTAAAAAAAAAAAAATAGGCACTGATCTTTACTTGATAAGAAAAGATTCAAAGGAAAATAGTAATTTCCATATTTACATGCTGATTTTTTTCTATAGGTTTGAGTCTTTATTTAATGATAAGATGTCTTATGACACGCTTTACACAAAGATATTTATTTTATGGACAAACTCCCCAAAGCGGAACTAACGACACGTCATCCGTGTTTCCGACCGGAACCATTTGATGGACGGACCTCTCACTCGGACAATCTCACGTTTTCTCGACATTTAATTTGAAACTGTTTTTCGTCCACTTGAAAATATATCGACGTCATTCAAGCAGTCGGTACGGATTTGAACGGATTTTATTCCTGTTGAAAATTCCTATTGAAAAGGGAGTTTTTGTCGGACGGAGAGCAGCTGAGCGAGTGAGTTAGCCTTAGCTAGTCGCATTAGCATCGCTCGTCTGCTTCACGTCAACATCATAACTTCTTCTTTTGACGTGTTTTTATAATAAACAAATACAATTGAACAGCACTTCCCCTCATTTATGTACGTTTTTACCATATTCATACGTACAGTTATCTGCCACTGCACTGATCTATATTTCTATATTTTTAATTGCCAGATACAAATGCATTAATACTCTATTCACCTGAGCTATTTCACCCCCCTAAATTCTGTTTACATAATCAATTTAAGACTTAAATCATATAATTTTCTACCATTTTTCATGTATATACAGGTTGTCTTTTCATAGTGACCATTGGAAACCAGATCCTGCGCTCTGCAGTGACACCAAAATACTATTCTATCTCAAAAGCAATAATGAGCATTATTAATTTTGAACATTTCAACGCATCATTACATTAGTGTCGTATGTGGAGAAAAATGTGGAGGTTCTCGGTCATCCAGGCCGCGGTGAATCCTTATCAAAATCTTGTTGTCGTGGCAACCGGACTTGAAGACATTTCCCCTCCTCATCCCAAAGCCGGTTGCCACGACAAGAAGCTTCCAACGGGGATAAAAATAGGAATAAACACATCTGTTTGTTTGTTTAATAGGAAAAGCCGTCAGTGTGCCCGTCATGCTCCTGGTGGATCCTGGACTCTTCATCGGGACGGCGGCCGACCTGAACGCTCCAGATGCCCTGCAGGCCGCCTCCGTCAGCCACGTGTTGTCGGTGGACTCGACGGATCCGTCCTGCTCGCTGCCCGACGCAAGTTTTCGCAGCAAGTGGGTCAACGTGCTGGACGAGGAGACGTCCGACCTCCTGAGTCACATGGACGACTGCTTCCTGTTCATTCGGGAGGCCGTGGACGGAGGAGGGGCGGCGCTCGTCCACTGGTAAGGGTCAAAGGTCAGGGGGGACCAACATCAGGATGTTATCTGACAATTTCTCTGCTGATTAATTTCTCCTTGCTTTTCCTCAGAGCCTTTTCACGCCAATCCGTCCGCGAGTTGCTAAAAAGAAATCAGAAAAATGGCCAATAAAAACCAGCCAAATTTCAGAAGATATCTTGAATAATTCTAAAATGTTTTAATTAAAATGATTAAAGTCATAAAAATTAAAAATTCACAAGTATTCAAGTGAAATTTTACCAGAAATTGAGGGGCTCCAAGTTCTGCTAGAGAGAGAAACGTGGATTTTGAATATTGAAAAGCTGTGTGTGTGTGTATGTGTGTGTGTGTCAGTCAGGCGGGTCGTAGTCGCAGTGCCACCATTGTAACTGCGTATCTGATGAAGAAACACCAACTGAACTTTGCGGAGGCCTACAACAGACTGAAAAGCCTCAAACCAGATGTACAGTAAGGATGTGTGTGTGTGTGTGTGTGTGTCTGTGTGTGTGTGTGTGTGTGTGTGTGTGTGTCTGCGGGCGTGCACTTGATGTATTCAAATGTTCCTGAGGATGGTCCGTCTTTCAGGGTCAACAGCGGCTTCTGGGAGCAGTTGTCTCTTTACGAGGCCCTGCAGTGTGAGGTGGACTCGTCCAGTCCTCTGTATAAGCAGTACAGGCTCACCAAGATCACAGAGAAATACCCAGGTACACACACACACACACACACATACAGACACACACACTCTTCAGTTTATTTAAAAATAAGAACACTTGCCAGTTTGATTTAACTTGAATCAGGTGTGTGAATTCTGCCCTCTAGTGTTGAAACCTTGCAACTACATGACTGACTAAAATAATGATAATAATAATAATAATAATAATAATAATAATATGTGTGTGTGTGTGTGTGTGTGTGTGTGTGTGTGTGTGTGTGTGTGTGTGTCAGAGTTGCAACAGGTGCCCAGGGAGCTGTTTGCCGCCGACCCAGCTCACTCCAGCACGGCTGAAGTGTCATACCGCTGCAGGAAATGCAGGTTATGCATCACTTGGACACACACACACACACACACACACACACACACACACACACCGCTGACGTTCACTCACCCTCTCAACCCCAGGCGAGCTCTGTTCCGGAGCTCCAGCCTCCTCAGTCACCCGCTAGGTGAGGGAGCTTCGGCCTTCGCACACAAGAAGGCCAGCAACTTCTCTGGTAGGAACGCATGCTCACACACACACACACACACACACACACACACACCTTGGACTTTTCTAATCAATCAGATATTTTATCGTTGTCAGGTGAATTGTTTATTTATAGAAATCATGTTTTTTTCCCGTTTTTATAAAATTAGCCAAAACATATATTAAATACTTGTAAAAACAATCAGATTATCTCGCAATTGCAATTCAAAATAAGATTTTTTAACAGTTTAAAATTGTTTTTGGAATACTGACGCTGGAGCTGATGACTGATCCGTGTGTGCAGAGAATGTCCAGTGCACGTCCTACTTCATTGAGCCAGTGCAGTGGATGGAGCCAGCACTGCTCGGAGTGATGGACGGACAGGTGACACACACACACACACACACACACACACACACACACACACACACACACAAAGAATTCACAACGTTCTCCAATCCTCTGATAAAAAAAAACATGAGAAAAAGCATATCGGGTATCTCTCTCTCTCTCTCTATATATATATATATACATACATATATAATGTATGCGTATATATGTAAATGTGTATGTATAAAAAGTGTGTGTGTATATATATTTATGTATATGTATATATATTTGTTTATATGTATGTATTGTTTTATTCAGTATGTGTGTATGTATGTATATATGTATACGTATAAGTTTATGTATGTATGTATATATATGTATATATAACATACATGTGTGTATATGTGTATATATATATGTATATATATACATATATATGTGTGTTTTAGTGTGTGTATGTATTTATGTGTGTGTATGTATGTATGTATAAATATGTAAATGTTATACATACATTTATGTATGTATATATGTGTGAGTGTATATATGAAGATGTATGTATGTATGTATATAAATATATGTTTAAGAATAAGAACAACTTTATTTATCCCGAAGGAAATTTTTGTGCCAGTTTCAAGTAAAACATAACAATAATAAATAATAGTAGGAAGTAGGGAGAATAAGAAAAACAAATTAAACCATTAAGTGTCAAAGTCAAGGCTATAAAGTGTTTTAAGGTCTGAAAAAGCGCAAAGATTTTAATATTCCCTTCAGCTGTATATATATACATAATTGCGCATACACATATATATATACATATAAGTATGTATATGTTTGTACACATGTATGTGTTTCGTATAGTTTTGAATTAGTATATATAGTTGAGTATATATATACATAATATAGTATATATAAATATATGTGTATATATAAACATGTGCATATGTGTATATGTATATGTATGTATGAATATATGTGTGCGTGTATAAGTATAAATTTATGTATACATGTATGTGTGTATATATGTGTGTGTGTATATATGTATATGTAAGTATGTATATATGTATGTGTATGTATGTATATATGTATATATGTATGTATATTTGTGTAATAATGTATGTATATATGAATGTATGTACATATATATACGAGTGTGTGTGTATATATATATATATATATGTCTTGGTGTATGTATGTATGTATGTATATAAATATGTATATATTTATACGATATATATAGATACACATGTGTCTATATATACATACATATATATGTGTATGTATGGGTGTATATAAAGGTATCATACATATGTGTATATGTATGTATGTATGTTTGTTTGTTTATATTAATGTATGGATTCATATATGTGTGTATGTGTGTTTATGTATATATGTATATATTTATAATTATGTATGTGTGTGTGTGTCTATATATTTATATATTGTAAATTCCAGACTTTTTTCACAAGCTTTGAAAACTGGCTTAAACAACGATGCGGCTAATTTATGGATTTTTTGGGGGCTGCTTACGAGCTTCATACTGCTAGAATATTTATCCTCCTCACATCGGACCAAAGAAATGTCCAGGAAATTCTGAGGCCGTTAAACTGTGACACCCAAGAAGAACACTTTGACGGTTTTATCGGTCTGGATATTACGGTGCATGTTTGTATGCATGTATATTTATATATGCATGTCAATATGTATAAGTTTATACATACATATGTGTATATATATATATATATATATATATGCGTATATGTATGTATAAAATGTATATATATATGTATGTATATATGTATGAATATATATATACATATATCTCTATATCTACATATTCCTCTATATGTATGTGTGCTTGTCTCTATGTGTGTGCATGTATGTATATAGATACATATATGTGTGAATACATCCACATCTATATACATACATATATATCTATATGAATGTATATATGTATATACTTATATATACATATGTATGTTTATATCTTCATGCATAAATGTATGCATGCATGTATGTGTATATGTATTTATGTGTGTATGTATATATCTATATGCATATATGTGTTAATATATATACATATATATCTATGTAAATATAATTAGACATATATATATGGATTTATGTGTATAACTATGTGTATATATATCATGTTTATGTATGTATGTATATATGTATAAATATACATATGTATGTATGTATAAATGTGTTTATGTGTGTATGTATGTATGTTTGTGTGTGTATATGTATGTGTGTGTGTATTTATATGTAGGTATGTAAAAATATGTATGTGGGTATATATATGAAAGTGTGTATATATGTATGTATATACATATATATTTATACATATGTGGTTATTTATTTATGTACGTAAATAGGTATGTATGTGTATATATATATATATGTCTGTATATTGTATATTTGTATGTACATATATGTAACTGTATATTTATATGCATACATATATGTATGTGTGTGTACGAATTTATGTAGGTAAATATATATATGCTTGCATACATATTTCTGTATGTATGTCCACATTTATACATATATATACATACATATATGTACACACATATATTGATATTTTCATATGTATACATATGTACATATAAATATTGTATATAATATATACGTACATCTATATACATACAGATAGAAACACTTACATATTTAGATAAGTACATGTACATCTACATACACGTATGTAGATGTACATATCTGTGGAAACATATGTATGTATGTATGAGTTAATACATTTGTATGCATGTATGTGAACATATATACATATATATGTATTTATGATTATATATCTCTATGTACCTATATATGTATACATATATGCATTTAAACACATATACCTATTTATGAATGTATACATATATATGGATTTATGTAGGAAGGTTAATGTATATAAATATTTATATAAATATGTATCTGTACGAATATATGTGTTTATACGTGTGTCATATGTTTAAGTATTCTTATATTCAATACACTTTTCAACAAATACGCCTTAAGTTATTCATAGACTTGTTTCACCCTCCATTCGTTTTTGTCTGACTGATATGTTTCTTTTCTGTTGTGTGTGTGTGTGTGTGTGTGTGTGTGTGTGTGTGTGTGTGTGTGTGTGTGTGTGTGTGTGTGTGTGTGTGTGTGTGTGTGTGTGTGCGCGCAGCTACTGTGCCCTAAATGCAGTTCCAAGTTGGGTTCCTTCAGTTGGATCGGGGACCAGTGCTCCTGCGGACGCTGGGTGGCGCCGGCGTTCCAGCTGCACCGGACCCGCGTGGACGAGATCCGGCCTCTCGGCCTCCGAAAATGAGCCTGGCGGCGAGGAGAGGAAACCTGGACCGGAGTCTCAGGAGCTACGGCACAGACGTTTCCATCTTTGCATTATATTTCATCTTGCAAATCTGAAAGGCTTTAACATGTCAGAGATCATGTGACCCTTTTCTACTCTGACACACCTCTGTAAAATACTACTAACTACTGTATATAAAAAAATTAAATATGCTTTTTTTTTAGTCTTTGAGTGTTTCTCACAGTTCCTGCAGAGAAAATTATTGCTGCTCTGTAGAAAACACATGGAAGGGGGACGTAACCTTTTAAAAACAAAGACAAGCTGTCAACCAGTGATGGGAAGTTCCTTTGACTCCTGAACTCCTCAACTTGGATCTTTGTTACCCCCTCTGTTTTCACATAATGGTACAATCCTACATCTTCACATGTGATTGGTGGCGATGCTAGCCAATCACAGACCACAGGGGGAGAAGACCCCCCCCCCCTTGTTTATCTCAGTGGAGCTTCTCAATCACCCACACAGGAAAATATTGACAATAATTTTTTTTTTTTTAATAATTGATAATATTCTGGTTTTTGCTGGATTTCAGGGCTGCTGCTTTGGATGCTTTTCCCCTTGTGAGCTGTGTTTTTGACACAGAATCATCCGCCTTCCTCACGCCTGTAAAAACATAAATTGCATATACATGAATTATTACTTATGTATATGTGTATATATTCATATATATATATATATAAGTATTTATATATTTATATACACACAGGTTTGTATGTATGTATATGTATAACATTTATAGATGCCTACCTATATGCATAATAAATATTTTTAAAAGTATATACATATACACATATAATTATGTATGTATTCATCTACATATAAACGTATACATACAAAAATGAATATATACATACATATACATATAAACAAATATATTTATATATATTTGTATATATACAATATTTATAAATGTATGTATATATATATATTTATATAAATGTGTATGTATACATACATATATATTGATGTAGACATTTACATACATATGTATGAAAACATATCTAAATATATACACATATATGGGAATGTATGAGTATATATATGTTTGCACATATGTAAATGGAAATATCTGTATGTGTATATATGAATGTATATATGTATACATAAAAATATGTTAATATGTATATGTATATATATGTGTATATATAAATAAATAAGTGTGTATATATGCATATAAATTTTTATATATATACACATATATATTTGTATATATGGATAAGTGCCTGTCTGTATCTGTATATTTTGACATATTTATATATGTGTGTGTATATATGGAAATTAGTGTACTTATACAGATGTATGTGTGTATACACATGTTTTTATGTATGTATTTGTTCATATATGTATGGAATACAAATGTGAGTAAATATATATATACATATTATATATGCATTATATATACACATGACTGTATATGATTATGTGTATGTATACATGTTTATACATACTTAGCATATATGTGTATGTGTGTATATGTATACGTATGTATGAATGTACATGTTTGTATGTTTATATGTATGTATATAAATACATATATATTCATTCATTATGTATGTGTATGCATTTTTTGCATGCATGTGTATATATGCATATTTGTAAATTAGTATATCTACATATTTACATATGTGTAAATATATTAATGGATATCTATATGTATATGTATATTTTAATATAATCTATGTAGTAATTTGTATATATGTAAAACTATATGTACATGTATATATAAAATTATAGATTATGGGTGTGTGTTTACGAATGTGCATGTTGGAAGTATGTATGTATCTATATATTTGTAAGTGTGTGTCTATATATGTATGTATCCCTATATATGTATATAAGGATGTATATATATCTATAAGTGTATGCATATACTTACGTATATATGTATAAAACGTGTTTAAATAAACATTTGTATGAATGTGTATGTATGAATATATATATGTTTGTGTGTACATATGTATGAATATTTATGTTTATGTATTACGACGTATGTGCTTGTAATTATGTGTAAGTATATCTATTCATATATTTGTATGTGTAATTGTACGTAAATCTATACATTTGTATATATGTATGTACACACTCATGTGTATATATGAATTTGAAGGAAAATGTATGTTTATATTTATAAACTTTTGTACATATATTTATGTATGTCTGTATATATATATGTACAAATATATTTGTGTGTGTGTATATATATATATATATATATATATATACATATGTCATTAAATATATTTAGATTTTAATATATGTGTATAAAATGTGTATATGTATTAATCTGAGCATATATTTATATATATATGTATGTATATATATATATTTATGTATAAATTCGTGTGAATATTTATTTATTTAGTATGTGAATATCTGTATGTATTTATATAACTGTTCATGTGAATATACATGTAAATATGTATGTATTTGTTATATATGTGTATATATATTTCACCCAATTATCTATATGTATGTCTCTAGATTTTCGGCATAAATATAGCATGTTTTTATGTGTATACGTATGTCTATGGATATATGCGTATGTATGTACAAATATTTCATATATACATGGTATCTATGTTTATTGGTGTATATATATATGATTATAAATACATATATATGAAAATATGTCATGTATACATATGTACATATATATGTATGTATATATCTATGAATATAAGTATGTATTTCTGTATGTGTATACATGTACGTTATATATATGTATTTGTTAGTGCATGTATATATGTATGTGTGTACATATACTTATGTAAATATTTGTAAATATATATCCATACATAAATTGATTTATATAAAAGTGTCTAGAAATAAACATTTTTATAAATCTGTATATATAAATATATGTGTATGCTTGTGTGTATATATGTGTGAATACTCAGGTATATGTATTAAGCCGTATGTGCTTGTATTTATGTGTACATATATGTTTGTATATATGTGTATGTCTGTAAATCCATGTATATCTATACATTTGTCTGTATGTATGTATACATATGTAAGCATGTGTATATAAATGTGTACAATCTATACATGTACGTATGTATATGTGTATATATATATATAAATATATGTATATGTCTATATAGAAATAAATACAAATGAATGTTTTTAGATATAAATGTTATTTCTATATCTATGTGTACCTATGTATGTTGATGTACATAAGTGAATTTATGTATGTACATTTATGTATGTATGTATGTATCAATGTATGTATTTATGTACACATGAATATAGAATACATATACCCGTATGTCAACAATATACATATGTATATTATTGATGTATGTGAAAATGTTATATATATCTTAAATATTATGTATGTTAAGTATATGCAAATATATACACATATATTTGTATATTTATTACGTATCCAAAGGTATATTGTGTATGTACATAAATACATATATGTACGTAATTATGTATATATGTATGTAAAAAAAATATGCAATATAAATGTTTATATATGTATATGAATGTAAAATATAGACATGTATCTATGTATCGCCTATCTGTATGCATGAGTATATATCTATATTTATTATATAATTGTATTTATGCATGTATAAAAACGTATTATGTATGTATAAATATTTAATTGTTTTATGTTTACATGAATGTATATATGTGTATATATTTTCATGTGTATAGCATATATGTGTATGCATGTATTCATGTTTACATATATGTACGTATGTGTACATATGTGCATAAATGCACGTTTTTATTTTTATATATTTATACATATGTATATGTGAATATCTGTGTGTATAGTTACGTGTGTGTATGTGTACACAAGTATAGATGCATGTGTATACATGTGTATGTTTGTATGTATGTATATACATATGTATGCATGTAAATATATGTGTATGTAAATGTATGTTTATATATAATGCGTATATACATATGTATATATAGTTTTCTATTTATATGTATATATACATATATGTATGTTTGTGAACATTTGTGAATAAATATGTATGTAAATACTCACATTTAGATTGTCATGAATCTTAATGTAGATTCATGTATATCTGTATATATTTGTACAAATTTATTTGTGTATATATATCTATACATGTCATATCTGAATAAATATATTTATATGTTTATATGTGTATATATAAATCCAAGTATACATATATATATATGTATGTATGTACATTTATGTAAAAATGTAAGTGTATATATACATATATGTAGTTAGTGAATATATGTGTATATATTTATACAACTGAGCATATTTAGTTAGTGAATATATGTGTATATATCTATACGACTGAGCATCTACATATGTATGTATGTATATATGCATATAATTTTACATGTTTATAAGTGAATACATACATTTTTATGGATACTTGTGTGTATATATGTGCATATATGTAAACACGTTTTTATATATTTATATATTATATATAATTATTTATATACATGTGTCTATATTTATATACATATATATATAATACAATTACATATACAGAAATATATTTGTCTGTATACATATATATATATACACATATTAACATACATATGTGTACATGCGTGTATATATTCATCTATATATCTGTGTGGGTATATAAATGTGTTCATGTATGTATATGTGTTACATTTGTGTATATATATTTATATATATCTATATGTATGTATATAAATGTATGTATAAATATAGCATGTATGTGTGTATACATATATCTATGGATATATGTGTATCTATATGTAATATGTAAATGCAAATATTTTATATATACATAGGTATCAATGTTTATCGCGTATATACATATGATTATAAATACACATATACGAATATGTAATTATGTATACATATGTACATGCATACACACGTGTGTGTAGGAAGGAAGGTGGATATACTGTGTGTCCAGGAGACCAGGTGGAAAGGAAGTAAGGCTAGAAGCTTAGGAGCAGCTTTAAGTTGTACTATTATGGTACTGACAAGAAGAGAAATGGAGTAGCACTTACCTTGAAGGCAGAGTTTGTTAGGAATATTCTGGGGGTTTAAAGAAAGTCAGATAGACTTATGAGTCTGAAACTGGAAATTGAAGGTGTGATGCTCAGTGTTGTTAGCGGCTATGAACCACAGGTGGGATGTGAATCTGAAGAGAAGGAGAAGTTCTGGTATGAGTTAGATGAAGTGATGCAGAGTATTCCCAGTGGTAATTGGTGCAGACTTCAATGGACATGTTGGTGAAGGCAATAGAGGGGGTGAAGAAGTGATGGGCAGATTTGGTATCCAGGATAGGAATGCAGAGGGACAGATGGTGGTAGATTTTGTAAAAGGATGGAAATGGCTGTAGAGAACACCTTTTCCAGAAAAAACAGGAACATAGGGTAACTTATAAGAGCGGAGGTAGGAGCACGCAGGTAGACTACATTTTATATAGACGGGGTAACCTGAAAGAGATCAGTGACTGCAAAGTAGTTGTAGGTGAGAGTGTAGCCAGACAGCATAGGATGGTGGTTTGTAGGATGACTCTGGTGACAAGGAAGATGAAGAGGACAAAGGCAGAGCAGAGGACAAAATGGTGGAAGCTGAAAAGAGAGGAGTTGAGAAAGGCTCTGGGTGGTCAGGGAGAGCTTCCAGATGATCGGACAACTACAGCTAATATTATCAGGGAGACAGGTAGGAGAGTACTTGGTGTATCATGTAGAAGGAAAGTAGAAAAGGAGACTTGGTGGTGCAATGAGGAAGTGCGGGAGCGTATAAAGAAAAAGCAGTTAGCAAAGAAGAAGTGGGATACTGAGGGGACTGAAGAGAACGGACAGGAGTTCAGGGAGATACAAGGTAAGGTAAAGATAGAGGTAGCAAAGGGAAAACAAAGGGCGTACCATGACTTGTATGCTCGGTTGGACAGTAAGGAGGGTAAAGAGTGACCAGGATGGACAGGATCAGGAATGAGTCCATCAGAGGGACGGCACGTTAAATGTTTTGGAGAGAAGGTCAGAGATGGTTGGTTCATGGACAGAGGAGGGACAGTGGATACGTTGCTAGACGGATGCTGGAATTGGAGATGCCAAGAAGGAGGTCTCAAAGGCAGAAGATTTATGAACATAGTGAGAGGATATGAATGTATATACATGTACATATCTGTATTTGTATGCGTACATACGTATATATCTATATCTATGTTTGTGTATACATATATATATATATAAATTTATCATTTCTAAACTTGCATTGAACTTAGTTGTCATAGTGATTAGTTATTTTGTTTTTTGCTGGGTTTAATGCTTTGGCTGCTTATCCCCTCCTAAGATGTCTTTTTTTTCGAGTATACAAAACCATAAAATAATCTTGTCGGCTGTTGGTGGCGGTGATGTCATACCGATAAAAATTAATCCCGTGGACTTATTCATCCAAAAAGAGAACGGGTGTGCTTCGGTTTTACGAATCAGATTTTCAAAGCGTCGCCCTTCATACACCGCAGCCTTTTTTGTTCTGAAAAAACAGTAAAAAATTAATAAATCAAAGAAAAAATACTTTTATAACTTAAAAAAAAAAGTATAAATATTTTAAAAATAAACCCACAGCGCCGTTTATAAATCAAACTTCCATTCCAGAAAAACTTCTTCTCTTTTTTTAATTCAATCATTGCGCTGACAAGAGGAATGGAGACTCTTTGCAGCTTTAAAAACCATTGAGAAAAAAAAAAAAAAAAAAAAAAAAAAAAAATACAGGCGAAATTACATTCAAAATAAAGGATTAAAATAAAAAAAAAAAAAATTTTTAAAAAAATCACGGTGATGCATTTTTCTTCTGGTCATGGGACTCAAAGGACCAGAGATGGGAGTTGTAGGACACTTAAGAGACATTAAAATGAGAGGACTCGGCCTCCCGGGCCCCGAAACATCACGCCCTTCAGCGGCGTCCATGCTGGTGTGCTGGTGCGAGCCGACTAAAAAACTCATTTTTAAAAAGAAAGACAGAAAAAAAAAACTCCCCTTCAATTAGACTAGAGATATTTAAAATGCAGCAAAAGGATCGCCGGAATCACGGACAGTAAAAATTAAAACCGCAAAGCTTTCCCGACGCTTCATGCTCTTCACGTTCGCTTGTTTTTCCAAACAGTCTTTCTTGGTAAAATTTCATGCACGTAAATACAAAGCAGCGTCGCTAAAACGCCGATTCGGTCGACGCGCTTGAAAGGCAGTGTTTTTGCTTCACCGACTCCTTTTCCAGGGTGGGAGGGGGTTGATATTTGGTTGGAAAAAAACAAAAACAAAGCTCTAGTTTTGACAATTGGGCTTCTTTTCCGGTTTGCACAACGTCCGAAATGAAGAGTCGGGTGCAGCCTGGACCAGGAGCTAATCGTCCGTGTTAGCCAGCGGTGGATGCTCATCTCTGAGGCGAGTGTTGATCTTCTCTCCTTAAGAGTTCCTCAGGAACAACCCGAGGTCTGAGGAGCTTCCACCTGACTCCTGTTTCAGACCCGGCGTTGGGATTCCACCATCAACCCTGTTGTCTTCATTTCAAAATTAAACGTGAATGAAATATCCTGATCTCCGACTCCACGTCTTCTGGTCGACGGATTCCATCCCGAATTCCATTTGGGGGGGAAAAAAAAAAAAAAAAAAAAGATAACCGTGGAGAGCGGAGGGTTTGGAGCGCCGCCTCTGTTGGAGAAAAGGTCCCGGGGGATCTCCTGGGCGTCTTGGATCAGGGGTTTGGACCTGAAGGCCAGCTGGCGTGGAGAAGAACTTCTAACTTTCCTGCTCAGCAGAGCCGTTGGCAAAAACCGTCCAAAGTGACGGAACGCCACGTTGTTTCCTCCGGCGCTCTGCGAACCTCGGCCTGACGGGAACTGCTGACTCACACACACACACACACACACACACACACTAGCCTGTCAGTCGGTGACTTTAGCCGCCTCGAAGTTGACCGCCAGCTTCCTGTGCTTCCTGTGCTTCCTCTTGGAGGCGGAGCCGGCGGTTTGTCCTCGGCCCGGCGCGCTTTGCCGCTGGGGGTCGCAGGGCTCGGAGGCGGTCGCCGCGGCGACGCCGGACGCGGAGTTGGCGGGCTGCGGCGCGCACTGGTGGTCGGCGGGGGCTTGCGATTGGCCGGAGGGCTGGCTCTGGGTCTTCTGCGCCTGGTTCCGGGCTACGGCCTGGGCGGCGTTGTAGAACTCCCGGGTCTCCTGGTTCTTCTTGTTGGCGGAGACCCTCTTCTTCGTCACCTGGCGAGGGAAAAGAAAAGAAAAAGGCGTCACCTGCGCCGGGAGGAGGAAGGGGGGCCGGGCGGCGAGCGGCGAGCGGCGAGCGGCGAGCGGCGAGCTCACACCTGCAGCGGGATGAACTGGTTATGCGAGCCGATGGGCAGGCTGGTGGACGTCTGAGGACGGGCGGCGCCGGGGAAGGTCCCGCCCACGCCGTAGATCTGCTGGTTCTGGTGGTGCTGGGGGGGCAGGGGCATCCCCCACAGGGGCGGGGGGGCGAAGCCCTGCGGGGGCAGCAGCAGGCCGCCTGCA
This sequence comes from Fistularia commersonii, assembly GCF_037954325.1. Classification (NCBI taxonomy): domain Eukaryota; kingdom Metazoa; phylum Chordata; class Actinopteri; order Syngnathiformes; family Fistulariidae; genus Fistularia; species Fistularia commersonii. The sequence goes on from NC_141308.1 coordinate 13,227,999, forward strand.
GGGGGAGGAGGAACAACCGTCGTTAACCCGACGGCCGGAAAACATCCCGAGCCGATGGATCTGAAGTCCTGGACGCGGAGGGTGAAGCATCTCCGGACCTTCTGGAGAGCGAGGCCGACGCCACGTCTCTGAAAGATGGCCGCCGCCGCCGTGCCGGAGATAAAAAATGGCGATGAAAGGCTCACCTGGCTGGTTGAAGACGGCGTTCATGGCGCCGATGGGCGGCGGGCGGACGGGAGCCATGGCGGGGTACAGCGGGGGCGGCAGCGGGAACCCCGAACCCACCGAGTTCTGCGGGGACCGAAACACGGGATGGGATGTTTTTCGGACGATAATCGAAACCAGATCGCCCGATAAATAAGAATAAGAACGACTTTGTTTATCCTGAAGGAAATTGTTGTGCCAGAGTTTCAAGTAAAACATAACAGTAATAAATAATAGAGGAAAATTGTATAAACAGTAAAAAAAAAAAAAAAAAAAAAGTGCACTTTCTTAAAAAAAAAAAAAGAAAAAAAAAGGAATGGATTCATCTCCACTCCTGATAGCTGCTTAAAAAATTTGCAACTTTAAACACATTTTCTGTCATTTTGTGATTCAAGATGGCACTGTTTACATGCACTGAGCATGGTTTTCCACATGAGACGCAACAAATTGGCCGAAATATGACAATTAATTTCGACAACAATTAAAAAAAAAAAAATTCTGGTGACGAGACTTTGCACTGACTTATTTGGTGAAAAATAAAAAAAATAAATGTATCTGCAAATGCAGTGTAGAGACGTGATAATTTTGATGGCATCTACAGATATTAACCCTCAATCAACCTCACTCAGCCCTTTACTGGACTGTTTATAAAATGAATTTGCATTTTCATTTCACCATATTTTTGACAGTTATTTTTTCTTCTTAGGCTAGAATATAGCTATTTCATCACAAAAAAACATGTTCAAATACTGCAAAAAAAATGCGAAAGAACGATAAATCGCGAGAACCGAATTACAACAAAAAAAAAAAGCTAACGCACAAGTTGAGTCGACAAAACAGCGCTGATGATCATATTCTGGGGTTGTGGTTTGGTGAATTGTTGAAGCAGTTTGCTAATTTGTTTTTAGCAATTGGAAAATATTTGTAATATTCCTAAATAGTTAGAAGGATCCGGGCCTGTTTTTTTTCTTTTTTTTTTTCACCACCCGTCTGTGCTACACTTCTGGGACCGTGGACCCCGAAGCAAAAAAAAAACATAAAATCAAATATTAATAAAAAAATATATAATCGGTGGAATCTGAGCCACGGAGAGGAAAGTTGGTCTTGCGACGGATCCAGCTGGTAGCAGACGCTTCCTCGGGAATTAAAAACAGCTTTCAGAAAAATAATACCAGGTCTCTTTTAGTGTTGTGCTGGTTTATGATGCAGGCGAGCTTGATAATGAGCCGCGCGCACACAAACACACACACACACACACACACACACGGAGTACATACCAGTCTTTGCAAGGCGAAGAAGGCAGCTTTCTCTTTGGCGTCGTTTTCCGACTGACACTGCGGCCCGTGGACGGCCAGGCCGTTGGAGAGCTTCACCTGACACACCACCTGACCCTGTGTGTTGGCGTGAGCGGGATTCAGATCGCGAGCGTAAACACACACACACAGGTTACAAACATGTCGGCTACCTGTCTGTAGCTGTAGCTGAACTCTGGCGGGGCCATGCCCAGGCCCACGCACACACACGCCAGCTCCGACACCTTGCTGCTCACGAGTGTGTTGGGGAGGGCGGCGGGGGAAGCTAACCCGGCCGGGTCGCCGTTGGTGGCGTTCATCTTTGCGGCTGGAAGGAGAGAGAAAATAACCCTGTTACGTGCAGAGTAGATACAGAAATACCTCGACCATCCAACTCAGTTTGCTCGTGCATCAAATTAAATTTCCCCTTTGAAATGAATTTAAATGCTATTAATCCGTTCCAGCCCGCTGGTTTTGTTGTGTTTTTAGATAAAGTTGTTGCTCTATCCTACACTTATCTGACTGGCTACACACTTATTTGTTAAATGTAACATTGCTACATATTATGCCTACTAATAATAACAATAATTTAACCTTTATTAATCTTTCTCAGCAAGAAACCATCATGTATGAACCATGAGCAGCGGGCTGCCGGCCTCACACACACACACACACACACCTCGGGTGTGTTTTCCCATGATTTTCTCTGGGCTAGCTAGCGGCGGGCGGCGCATCCCAGTATTTTAAACATCACGGCACAGACAGCGGGGCCGTGTCGGGGTCTCGCGCTCAATCTGGGGTCGAATCACAAAGCGAAAAAACAAAAACCACTGGGCGTAATCTCAAAATAGACCCGCGCGAAGGCCTCGGCTACCTAGCTTCTTGGACGACCTCCTCCGGTTCTGCTTCTGGTCGGCGGCGGGGGACGGGTTCGCCGCCTCCTGGGACGAGACGCCCTCTCTTCCCGGGGCGTCGATCTTCAGCATCTCCTTCAGGACCAGGGTCCCCTTCTGCAACGCGAGGGGTTTTTAATCCCAACGGCCAGGAGTAAAGGGAGCGAACATCAACACTGACCATGGCGAAGGACTGCGGCGAAAGCGGCCCGTCCGTTTGGCTGGCCGGTGCTTGCGAGGGGGCGGAGGGAGGGGGAAGAGGACTCTGCTGGCCCCCTTTGGAGATCTTGAGACTGGCGAAGAGGTCCTCAAACTCGCTGGCCGCCTGAGATGCGGAGAAAAAGCGACACGCTCGAAATGATGCGGGGAGGAGCTGACGGGAGGAGGGAGAGCCTGTACCTGAACCTGATTGGCTGCGTTCTGCGAGGGGAAAATGGAGGCGGCGTCTTCGTTCTTCTTCAGAAGTCTGATGACACTGGACAGATCCTGCAAAAATGCATCCAACACGTGCACGAGTTAAACCTCCAGCCAAGACCACGTCTCCTCGTGCACACCTGGGTCCTGTTCTTTGTGTTAGTGCTCACTTTGTTGGAGGCTGCGTGCTGGTTCCTCCCCTGCTGGGCCTCCTACGACAAGAAATGACCAAATAATAATCATTTAAATGTATATAAAAAAATAATAAAAAAATAAATAAAATACATAGAAAAATCAAGGTGATAATCCAAATAAATTTCAATTAAAATATATATATAAAAAAAATTAAAAAAAAAGAATGAGCTTAATGGAGAATGAGTAAAAATTAATTAAAAAAAATGAGATAAATCAAAATAAAATCCTCCGGTGGCTGTCAATGTCGGACTGGTGAATCAGCTGGAGTTTTGGTTTAAGCGTTAATTTTAACACATTTTCCCGACACCTACCTGTGTGTGCCAGTGGGCGGGGGGTTTGTGTGGAGGCGCCGCGTTCTTCAGACTCTCCCACACTTTGAGGTACTCGTCTTTACTCTGCAGAGCCACAAGAGTTTGGGAATATTCATATCTACAACCGTATTTATAATAATGTTTACACTCTTCCTATCGGCGAGTATCAAAATTCACCGCGGACAGCAAAATAGGAATTTAACTGTACATGGAAACGCGTTTCTACACTGTACATGTGACAATAAACATTGTAAATCTTGAATCTACCGGGGCTAAAGCGAGCAACGGTCCCCGGCTGATCATGAACTTTCAAGAATTATCTTAAAATAATAAAATGACGTGGGTTAAATAAGAGGGGAGGGGCCTTGGTTTTCGTTTTCCTGTGATTCAAATTGTAAACTTACTTCACAGTGTGTGTGTGTGAGTGAGTGTGTGTGTGTGCAAGTGTTATTTGCAGTCCTTATGTCCTCTATTGTAAGTCGCTTTTGATAAAAGCGTCTGCCAAATGTAATGTAATGTGTGTGTGTGTGTGTGTGTGTGTGAGATGTGATCCTCTGAAGGTGTGGTGACCTTAGCCTGCTGCCTCTGGACGGGTCCCTTGGAGGGGGAGCTCCGACTGCCCTGCGCCGCCGCCGCCGCCGCCGCCATCTTCGCTCCGCCATGTTTGTTGTTGTTGTTGTGCTTGGGGTTTGACGTGCAGACGGGAGTTGCGGTGAACATCAGGGTTCAGAATGTGGAGATATAAAAAGAAGCGGCGCACAATCCGCCACCTGACCTGCGTGGCGATGAAGGGCGAGCGCGGCGAGTGGTTGAGGCCGGACGCGGGGCGCTGCGAGCCGAAGTTGGCGGCGGGCTGAGGTTTGACGATGGCGGTGAGTTTGTGGGAGGTGTGATCCACGCGGGCGCCGTGGGAGAGGTTGACCAGAGCGCAGGGCGGGAGGCGGTAGCAGCGTGGCGAAGAACACCTGAGGAGGGGCGGAGCCACAACGTGTCACTGCGAGCTTGAGGGTTTTAGCCCCGCCCACGTGGCGTCACCACGGCGACGGCACGCTCAAGTCACCTGATATTCAAACCTCCGGCGAACTCCTCATCGAACAGCACCTCGTAGAGGACCTCCGCCTCCCGCTCCGCTGGGGGGGGGCGCAAACACACCGTTAGCGTGGGGTCAATGGCGGCGACGTGGTAACCATGGCAACTGGCGCCACACCTCCTTTAATGCCAATGACGGTCCCTCGGAGGCCCAGCGGGACGGTGAAGCTCTCCCGGACGTTGATGACCCGGTCGAACAGGCGGTACTCCGCGTCGGCGTCCGCCACCACACCCTGCTGCTGCTCCAGCGGCTACACACACACACACACACACACACACACACACACGGGTTTACTTCAGGACCTTCTTGAGGAGAACGCAGCTGTGGTTTCCATTCAAGAGCTGGACTGACCCTGAAGAGGAGATGGGGCTTGACCGTCACCCGGACCTTCTTGGTGCTCTTCTTCTCCTACAAGGACCACAGCGGCATGAAGCAGGATTCTGGCTGTGTGTGTGTGTGTGTGCGTGCGTGTGCGTGTGTGTGTGTGTGTGTGTGTGTGTGTGCCTTAGACTTCTCCACCGCCTCCTCGATCCTCTCCACGATAGCGGAGTCCAGCACCTGCAGGTCACATGACGCCCTGCTGATGGAGCTGACCGGGTGGCCTTTCAACCAGGACGTTATCTCCGCTACCTTCTCCGCCCTGGAGGATTATTGATGGGACAGTTAACGCGTGGGCTCCGATCGCTCCACGTGTCTGTGCGCGGGCGTGCGTCTGACCCGTTCTGGTCCTCCCCCGGCCAGATGTCGTCCTCGTAGAAAACGTCGTCGTGGCTGTTCCTCGACACCGTCTCGAACACCTCGGAAAATCTGAGAAAGGGCGAATGAGTGTCTCGTCGGGCGAAAAGCGTCGCGGCCGGGTTCCCGCCCGGTCCTCACCGCTCCAGGTACTCCAGCAGCAGCTCCTCCACGGCGGCCGAGTACAGCCACTCCTTTTCCGTTCTCTTGGTGTATCCGGGAACCTCCTCGTTCTTCTTGTTGAACTTGAGGTTGAGGCCGACGTTGGCTCTCTGCTCCCCGCAGGGGCTGGACGCCGCGGGAGGGGAGGGACGTTCGGATCAGCGGCGAATTTACAAACGGGTCTATTTCTTAAAGCGCGTTTAAGGAAAACACCCACTTCTTCTTGGATCCTCGGCCGATGAAGAGGCTCCCGGAGAAGCGGGACACCAGGTAGCTGGTGATGCCCAGGCGAGACGCCAGCACGTATCCCGGGCTGTACTTCACGCAGTATTTCTAGGATGCGGCAGCAGAAACCCGGGCGGGGGATCAGACGCGGAGGCGGGGTTAAATCAACGGTGGCGTTTTCCGCGTCTCTTACGTGCTGGTTCTGGATCAGCGCCTCCAGCTGCGGCTCGTGGGGGACGTTGAAGACCACTCGGACCCGGCCGTCCTTGATGACGTCGCTGGAGTCCTGGACCTGGAGCAGAGGTTTGCGCGGGGGTGGGGGGGTTAGCGGCGGCGGCGGCGGCGCGCTGATAAGATGAATGAGCGGAGACGTGGCGAGGTACCTCTCCCATGGCGGCGTAGTACGGGTTCCCCACCATGAAGACGGTTGTTCCTGGAGGGAAGAGCTCCTCCAAGCTCTTGAAGCAGGTCAGCGAGGAGTAGAAGGCCTTGATGTCCTGAGAGGAGCGGAAACGTGGAAGGTCAGGAAGGTCTCCGCCCGAGGAAAGCCGGGCTGAGCCGCCAGCGTCCTCCTACCTTCACCACCGTCTGGAGGGCGAAGGGCAGGACCTGCTTGGCCCACTGCTTCTCCAGCTCCACGGCGCCGCTGGCTTTGGGGACGTACTTCCTGCCCGTCAGCAGCTGGCCGTACAGAACCACCGCCGTCTCGCCGACCACGATGCCTTTCCTCTTGGTGTAGCTGCCGGAATCAAACGGGTCGCGGTGAAGCGCGAGACGACGGACGGCGGAGTCGAGCCCGGGGGAGAAAAGCCCACTCACTGCTCCGTCATTCCCTGGACGTCCTTCACCCACTCCTTCTGCTCCTTGTCGGAGAGGCAGGTGACCCTGGAGGGCGGCGGCGTGGAGGGACGGTCATAGAGCCTCTGGACGCCCGGGGGTTCCTCCAGAGAGAACCTGCCGGCGACAGAAGAGGAAAAAAACACGGTGATGATCGGAGCTCTGGCTCGCCGTGGTAATGGATGAAGACCAGCATCTGAGGCGGCTTCGCCCTGACCTGGTGTCTCCGTCACACACGGCCACGACGCGAGCCTCCTCCAGATGCGGCCAGTTGACGAACACGGATCTTCCCAGCACCTGCGCCGCCACATCGTCGCACACCTGGCGAAGCCGAGGGGAGGGAAACAACCCGAGGATGTTAGGCTTTCACGCGAAATAGTCAATTCTGATTGGAGGAGGCGGGTGCTGGGGCTAGCGCCGACGTGACGAGTGGATCGTATTTGACAGAGGAGAAGGTAGCGGACACGTGAGGGTGGAGCTCACCGCCTCCGCCTCCTGGCCGGGGAGGATCTCCAGCATCATGTTCTCGCCTCGGCTGCTCTGCTGGAACACCACCACGCCGCTCTTCTTCAAGGCAAACTGAGGTTGACAGAGTAGCATGTTAGCGGCTACTTCCAGCAGCATCTGCACGCCTGACACTGAGACACACACCTAAAAACCAACAGTGTGTGTGTGTGTGTGTGTGTGTGTGTGTGATGTGCACCACCCTACCTTGTGTCTAATGTGCTGCAGGGTGGGGAAGCCGCAGAAGTACAGCGCCGAGCGGTCGACCCGCCGGCTGATGTGGTCCAGACCCACCTGCCAGGCGTCCATGGGGATGTGGGCTTTCCTTAAAACGAAAAAACAAAAAACACGGGGCGGCGTTGACCACCTTGCTGTTGCCATAGCGACCAATCCGCTCGCCACGGTGGCGGGAACGTGGACGGACGAGGCCTCGGAAGAGTCGCTCAGAGCCGGTTTGATGGTTTTAAAGAGAGGAGAGGCTGCACTTCGTCCAGAAATGACATTTAGCCATGAAAAGTTACATTTAGCATCGTAGCATTTAGCATGTAGCCTGTAAGTTACGTTAAGGACAGAGCGGCAAATTAAAAACACAACCTCCTCATTTCCGGACTTTAAGCCGCCACTTTTTTCACTGCAGCTTAAACAACGGCTAATTCATGGATTTTTTTGAGCTTCGCGCCGCCGAAACATTTAGTCTCGTCACATCGGACCGATGAAATGACCGTGAAATTCTGAGGCCGTTCAATTCCGACAGCGAAGACGACGACTTTCGCTTGTTTTAGTGCGCAGGAGGAAGAGCGAGATGGACTGAGAGAACGGATAGAGGGATGGAAAATGGACGGACGGACTTTTCCTTGTCTCGTTTATTATTCATCCTTTTTTAATCAGCCGTGTTACAGACACTGTTTAGAAAAAGTAGGAATTTGATGTATTTAATTAAAAGTTAAATAAATGTTTCTGTGTATATATCTCATGTTACACCTGTGGCTTATTGACATATATATATATTTACACATATTTATTTAGTTATTTTTAACCGGTGTGGCTAATATTCAGGTGCGCTCAGCAGCCCGGAAAAAACAGTCCACCTAATAAAACAAGTTTCTTTATCAACATTCTCCTCTATAACGTATTACCATTTGTTTATACGGGACTTACACGTTTTTTAATTTAAAAACAAGTAACAAAATGGGCTGTTTAGAACGGCTTGATAGCGTTTCAAGTCATTCGAATGGGGAAATTGAATTTGACGTACGAGCAAATCGAGTTACGAGCTCGGTCGCGGATCAACTGAACTCCTGAGTCAAGGTATTATTGTGTAACTAAGTACGACGTGTGTGTGTGTGTGTGTGTGTGTTTGTGCCTACCTGACGTGGCAGTGGACGATATTCGGGAAGAGATGGGGCAGCCTGGAGTCGTAAGCGAAGTCGGCTTCGCCGTCGTGCGTGTAGAGCGCGCACTCCGTATGGCGGTTCCTGGCCTTCTCCTCGGCCGCCAGCCTCTGGTTGCACGGCTCCATGGCGGCCAGAAGACACCGCTGCCGACGCGCCACGGTGTGTGAAAACTCTGCAGCTTGTGTGTGTGTGTGCGTGCGTGGGTGTGTGTGTGTACCTCATCGATGAAGGGGATCAGCACCACGGCTTCCCATTCCTGCTGTTTGCCGTTCAGGTCGGTCTTGAAGTCGGTGGGGTAATACTCGATGATGGAGGAGAACTCGCTGGTCATCAGGGGCTGAAACACGGCGAGAACATTCGCTGCACCTTCTGCTGATCCCCAAACCCGTGTTTCATTCTTTTCGACCGCTTTTTACCCGGTAGCAGTCGGGCAGGAGCTCCATGCTGGCGGCGGGCAGGACGGCCAGCAGCTGCTGGAAGGGCATGAAGGGCTTCCCAAGGTCGAAGGTCAACCTCAACCACGATACGTTCCTGATGTCGGACAGGAAGGGCGCGTAGTGGTAGGGGTAGTACCTGCGGACGGGGGGGGGGGGTTTTAAACGCATCCCGGGGAGCGTGGAGAGCGACAGGGACGGCGGAGAGCGACGTTCTCACCAGCTCCAGGACGGAACCCCGTGGTAGTAGTAGTGCAGGATCCACTGGATCCCCTCCACGTAACATCGCGCCTGCTGGGCCAGGAACTCGCTGCGGGAGGAGGGACGGGAAAAGGATCCGGAGTAAATTATCGCTTGAAGAGTGGGAGCCGTGTTCGGCCGGGACTCACAGAGGAAGCGACAGGGGGATTCAAATAAATCAGGCGTGTCCAAAGTCCGGCCCGCGGGCCGAATGTGGCCCGTGTTCAAATGTACAACGGCCCGTAGACGCTGTCATAACATCAAGAGTAACATGGAATTCCGTACTGCAGCCGTTTTCTTTTTTTGTTAATTTTCTTTTTTTTTATGAGGCGGTTTCGGTGGTCAAAGAGTACAATCTACCTCCAAGCATGGAGCTAAGTATGCTAAAGTTAGCTTTCCAGAAAAACAACTCATTGTTTGAGAATTAAAATCCAAACCACGAAACCAGCAGAACGAGTTCATCTAAAAGCAGTGACATTTAGCTTTGTAACACAGCAGCTCGTGAACATCATTTTTAACATCTATGCAAATGCGTACGTAACATTTTGGATTTGAATGAGTAATAAATTCAGAGTTGTTTAACATTAAGGAGTCGTTACATTTATTTTATGTTACATTTATACTGTCACCATTATATTAGGCCCTTTAAGGGCAGCCATTATATGCTGATGTGGCCCTCGCTGAAAATGAGTTTGATAAGTTTAATCTTTCCGAAAGGTTTCATTTCTCCAGATAAGACTTTTCCCTCATTTTATGTGGTATTCAAACATAAAAGAGAGCGATTCGGGTAAAAACTTTGTGTTAAGACGGGAAAATGATGCCAATTTAGATAGTAATTTCAAGAAATAGTTCATTTGCATTTAATGTTAACGGTTTGAAGAATGTCAAGCTGAAAGGTCGGCCCTCAGACCTTCCAATAACACCACATAAGGCCCTCAAAACATTTGGAAGCTACACGTTCATGTGTGTGTGTGTGTGTGTGTGTGTGTGTTGTTGTTCCCACTCACTCTGAAACCACGTCCACGCCGATCTTGCTCATGTAGTACGTGCGCTTGTACTGCCTGAACTCCGTTTCGAACAGGTCGTCCTCTTCTTCTTCCTCCTCCTCTGCTTTCCCTCCTCCTCCTCCTCCTCCTCCTCCTCCAGCCTCTCGCGACGACGAGGTCAGGCAGGACGCGGGATCCTGCGTACACACACACACACACACACACACTCGATGTAATCTTGTGTGTGTGTGTGTGACTCCAGCCGAGCGTGGCTGCGGCGTCACCTCCTCCTTGTCGGGTCCTCCTCCGGCCGCCTCCTTCTCCGCCGCCAGACCCGCCGCCTCGTTCAGGTATTTGTTCCCCACTTTGCTCTCGAACCACTTCAGGTCCACGAACACCTCGCCGAAATGCTCCCTGTCGAACTGGAGGAGGACAGCGGGCCGCCGCCGATTTCAGTTTCGGCGTGGGAAACCGATGAAAGGAGGCCGGACGCGGCGGCGACTCACCTCGGAGAGTTTCTCCAGGTATTTCTCGAAGTTCCTGAGATTGAGGTGGCCGTTCTCGTTCAGATAACCTGAGGTGGAAATGGATTTTTTTTTTTTTTAAGATGGATAGGAGGCCTTTCTGCCTTCCTGCTCACGGGGAAGATAAAGGTGATTAATCGAAATATGCTGCTCGAAAAAATAAACACAGTCACATTTGTGTGAAATCAAAGTGTCCACTTAGGAAGTAACACCGATTGATTTTGTCTTGTTTTAAAGACACGACATCCACGTTGGATCAGCATGGAGTGTGTTTTTACACTTTCATTTGGAGTCCAGGCCTCCATGGGTTCAAATATTTGATTTCCATTGATCGTTGGCGTGTGATTTTGTTGTCGGCACTTTCAACTGTGTCAAGAACAAAGCATTGGATAAGAATATTTCATTCATTCACATCTAAGACGTGTTATTTTAGCGCTCCTTGTATTTTGAGCGGTGTAAGAATAAGAATAACTTTATTTATCCCGAAGGAAATTGTTTTGCCAGAGTTTCAAGTAAAACATAACAATAATAAATAATAGTAGGAAATTGTATAAACAGTAAAAAAAGGGGGGGAGAACAAGAAATACAAATAAAACTATAAAGTGTCTAAGTAACAAGTCAAGGCTATAAAGTGTCTTAAGGTCTTAAATACAAAGATTTTGAGATTCCCTGCGGCTGAAGGGAGAAAAGAAGAAGCAAATAGAATTTTAAAAAAAAGGTAGAAAATTTAGGAAAAAGAGACACTAAAGTGAGGAGAAACTCTGGCAGGTTTTTAAATCAAAATCAAATATAAATCAAATATATCAAAGTGGCACTCAAAGACATCAAAGAAATTGAAAACCGAATTCACAATAAAGGATCTAAAGGTGGGTCAAGAAAAATTCCCAAATTTTCAAAACATTTCAACATTTCTTTTTGGGAAAATGACTTTGATAAAAGCACGTGAACGCTTAGAAAAACCACTGACTGGATCGCGAATCGGCCGAACGGGCGAAATCTGAGAGGGACTGGAAAATGAAAGCGAAACCGAACGGAGGACCGTCCGAGACCGCGACACCTCCCGCGTGGTCCGGACGGCGCCCGGCTCACCGCCGAGGCTGGGCAGGACGCTGACGTAGGTCTTGTAGAGCAGCGGCAGCGCGTCGTGGTTGATGTGCAGGTTCGGCAGGTGAGGGATGAAATCGTTTCCCACCAGGAAGCCCATCAGGATCCAGTCGTCTATTATCCGCTCCAGGTCGTAGTCGGAGCCCAGGTGATTCTGGAGGGCGGGGACACACACACACACACACACACCCACGGAGACGGTCGGACGCCAGTGCAAACACACACACCGTCTTGTTCATCCTGAATTTTGTGTCTCACCCTGAGAGCCGAGAACTCGTAGTCGATGTATTCCCTCATCAGAGAAAGGTGGAGCAGGTGGAACGTCGTCTCTTCCGGGGCCGTAATCCTAGGCCACACACACACACACACACACACACACACACACACACACACACACACACGGAAGGTTCAGACTGGGAGCGTTGATGCAGAAGCAGGAAGTGGAGAAAGCAGGCGACCCCGCACCTTTTCTGGGACTTCTTCCCTCCGAAGCGGACCTCCTCGCGGAGCAGGGAGAAGTTTGGCTCGTGGCTCGTCAAACCCAGCATGATCTACAGCGTGTGACGGGAAAATTGAATAATAAATGAGAATAATAATAAGAGCAATTTTATTTATCCCGAAGGAAATTGTTGTGCCGGAGTTTCAAGTAAAACATAACAATAATAGATAATAGTAGGAAGGAGGGAGAACAAGAAATGCAAATAAAATATAAAGTGTCAAAGTTCTTAAAGGTCTTAAAAAGTACAAAGATTTGAATAATAAAGAATACAGCGGTCCCTTAAGATACCAATTTGTTCCAGAAGTGGGTTTTTTTTGTATCTTAAATGAATGTTTCCCATTTAAAATAACAGAAAACGAATAAAATTTGTCAATTCTCACTTTCTTCTTTCTCCTCAGAAGCAATTGTTGCATAGATGTCTCTTTTTGCGAAATAGTAAGAACAACCTTTATAGCATTTATAGATGACTTTTGTTTTAGGAAAACCTTTCCTGGATGCAACGCGATTATATTTACGTGCAATCTCGGTCACGCGTACACCACGTCCGTGCTTCGCCGTTATTTCCCGCTTCATTTCCATAGAAATTAGTTTAAATACACAAAAAAAAAGCGCAAAGATTTAAAAGAGATAGGAACGTCGCACCAGATGAGCGTTCCGTACCAACGCCTCGGACCTACTCGCGCTTCGAATAGAACAGCGGTTTTATACGCACATTCACCGAACCCTTCTTTATTGGAAGAATAAAATGTGATTTATTTTCAAATTCCAGTCATTGGGTTTTGTTTTCCCGGTGCACAAAATGAACCGAGTGTCAACGTCACTGACGTGTTCAAAGGACAAAACCAGCAAATCATGATTTTCACACAAAAACAAAGAGATGATAATGAACAGGAAGGAATAAAGGGGGTGTTCCCTTTGTTTTGCCGGTGCTAGGCTAGCATGCTAATCATGCAGTTAGGACGCCGACTCCCATCACGCTTTGTCATACATGGGAGTCCATATTGTACATAGTCGTCCGACCGCTTACTTTTTTTGCTTAACATAATCAGTATGAAAGGATTAAAATATTAAGAGTCTCCTGTCTATTGATTCGTGGATATCTTGCTATCTTCCGTGTGTTTATATTTAATCTTGGGGTCGAGTGTGTGTGTGTTGAACCCCTGTTGAACTCACCGGGGTTCCATCGAACCCTGGTTAAAAACCGCGGTTATATAAAGGGATTCGTATCTTAAGGTCGTGTGGTTCTATCCGGAAGATGGCGAGCGGCGGCGTCAGGAAAGCGTACCAGGTCGGCGTCCAGGCCGTACAGACAGTGTCGGGTGTTGGGGTCGTGACCCGGCCTGCCGTTCTCGGAGCGGATGAACTCCATGATCTTGTGTTCTCCTTCTCCGGGTGTCTGATGGGGTGGAGAAGACACACTTAGGAGGAGCGTCGGAAGAGGAAGAGGACACACACACACACACACACACACACACACACCTCGTGACCGGACAGGTAGACTTTGACATTCTGCCAGAGCTTGTCGGTGGAGAGCTTGTTGTGGACGAAGTACTCCAGCTGCTGCTGGAGTCTGGCCATGAATTCGGTTCCTGCAACCAAGACGGGCGACGCTCAGACGAGGGTTCGGGTACCGAGACGTGTCAAAGGTCGGATCCCTACCCGGGGTGATGCAGTTTGAGTCGAAGCGGGCTTCCGTGGGGAGCACCTCGCCCTTCTCCAGAGCTTTTTTGATCTTCTCCTCAGCTTCCTTGGCGGACCTGGACACACACATCCGAGATTAATACACAAACGCCCAACGGGGAAAACTTGAATTATCTGGAAAACGAACACGGAGGAGCCTGCCGTCGTACCTGAACCTCCGTCCTCTCTGCTGGTTCATCTTCGCCCTCGGCGCCACGCCGTCCACGGCCATGAAGAACACCTTGCGCGGCTTGATGATCCTGAAGAGGACCTCCAGGTAGTGGAAAATGTCCGCGAAAATCTTCTCCTCTGAGATGCGGAAGTGGACGTCCTCGTCGTTCGGGTGGGAACACTGATGGATGATTCCGTTCATGTCCAGGTAGAGGTTGTCAAACTCGGGAATCTGAAGGTTAAAAAAATGAAAGAGATGGTGTTTCTTTGTTTTGTATCAGCCGTCACTCAAGAACACCACCTGTGACTCGAATATTTCCAGGTATCGTAACAACACGCAATAAAAACAACCCGAATCTGACGCGCGTTCGTGTTTACAACTATTTCAAATGAGCTTCCAAACATGTCGCGGTAAATAATTTCATGATCGGCCATTGAGTTCCCTCGGGAGTCGAAGCGACACATCCGAGCCTCTCCGGAAGACGGGTAACAGTCGCTTATTTCTAAAATAACTTTTGCAGTAGGTTTTTTTTCTCAATATGTGCAAAGTCATGTGTTTGCAACAAACAAGGAGCAGCGAATCAGACGGGCTGGCTTCCTTTCCTTTTCATACAAAGAACCTACTTTTGTGCAACAAGGAGGTGAGAGAGTTTTATTATACTTTAGCAGCCTGTTTCTTTTCTGCTGAAGACACACACACACACACACACACACACACACACACACACTGTCTTTTCCTAGGATTTCCTTACGCAACTATAGACAACACCAGCTGATGAAACAGCAACCCAGAGCACTGAAACGCCCGCCCACATCTCTCTCTCTCTCTCTCTCTCACACACACACACACACACACACACACACACACACACACACACACACACACACACAACTAAATCACAAAAGTCCCTTCCTGTGCAGCTAAAACATAAAGGCTAACCAGGTATAGTTAGCTAAACAACCCCCCCCCAAAAAAGTAAGCTAAAAACTACAGTTGTTGCAACACACGAAAGGGGCCGACATTATTTAAACTACTAACCCTATTTTCACCTCTTTTCAACCGTTTTTCACCTTCTTGTAACAATGACTAGCCTGAACGTTTTTGGGGTTTATTGTTATTGAGAAAGTTCCTTCGTACAAAGACTGTTTGTGTGAGTGACATCCACAGCGACCTGTTAGCTTGGGATCGTAATATCACATGAAGAGCAAAAAAATATATAAAAATAAATCCGATCGGTGTGTGCTTTGATGTTGACATCATCGGACGTCCCTTCCAAACGGGCGGTCATGGTTAGCTATCCGCGCCGAATCAAAGTTCTCCGGCCCGGGTTGAATTAGCTATGATAGCCCGCTCCGGTAAGCTAACACCACCGCTCGATGCTAACGGCGGTGCTAACGCTTTTTTTTTTTCCCCCTCACCTGATGTTCCTTGACAACCTCGCTGAGACACGGGTAGCGCTCGGAGATCCATCGGTAGAATTTCGGGACTCCCATTTTTTCGCCGCCAAATCCAAAATCCACAAGCCCTAAATCTCGGTCCGGGCTGAGAGGAGACGTTTGGAGAGAATATACGCGTACGGATGATGGGTCCGGACGACCTCGGGTTTGTTTCCAGCGGCCTGTAAAAGCAGCTAGTTGTCCGTGGTCCGGCACGCAAATCCTTCCCCCGCTTGTTTCCCTCACTTCCGGTTAGGAGCTTTTCCGCCCGTCAGTCATAATAAAAGAAACAGGACACGTATAAACATGTTTATTTTGTAGATTTTTCATAAAAATCAACACGTTTAAGCTTTTGTTAAATTAACCAAGCATCTGTTTGAACAACCCATGTTTTATTGTTTTTAAGTTTGTTTTTTTTTTCCTTTGGGTTTTTCCCTTCAGGGGTCGCCAGAGCAAATTTACCTTTTAAAATATATAAGCTTTATTGAGCTGGATTTGGGAAATTTGTTTCTTACAGCGGCGAAATTGTTAAAATTTTTTAAAATAAAATAGGAATATAAATGGAGAGACATTAGAAAACATGCACGAATAAATAGCTAAGAAACTTTCTCCGTAGGGGAAATTTCTTTGCCACAGCAGCGTAACAGTTATGTCAAAAATAAGAAAAATAAAATATGAATATAAATAGGGAGACACTCGAAGACAGAAAGACATCCAAGCATAAAGATAAAATAAACGTATTGAACCCCATAGGCCATTTTTTTTTGTTACAGCAGTGTAACAATTATGTCAACAATTAGAAAAATTAAAATATGAATATAAACTGAGAGATATTAGGAGACATGCACAAATAAAGACAAGAAACTCTATTGATTCCTGTAGCTGAAATTTCTTTGTTACAGCAGCATAACAGTTATATGAAAAATGATCAAAATAAAATGTGAATATAAATAGGGAGACATTAGGAGACAGAAGATAGAAAGACACCGACACATAAAGATAAAATAAATGCTAATGAATCCCGTAGGCAAAATTTCTTTGTTACAGCAGCCCAACAGTTATGTCAAAAATTAGAAAAATAATATGATAAAAATATGAATATATGAATAATATGAAATGAAATATGAATATAAATAGGGAGACATTAGGAGACAGAAGATAGAAAGACATCCACACATCGAGATAAAATAAATGTTTTTGAACCCCGTAGGGAAAATTTCTTTGTTACAGCAGCGTAACAGTTATGTGGAAAATTAGAAAAATTAAAATATGAATATAAATAGGGAGAAATTAGAAGATGGAAAGACATCCGCGAATAAAGTAAAAAGGACGTTATTGAACCCCATAGGTGATTTTTTTTTTGGTTACAGCAGTGTAACAGTTATGTCAAAATTTAGAAAAATTAAAAATATGAATATAAATAAAGAGACATTACAAAGACAGATGATAGAAAGACATCCACAAATAAGGATAAAATAAGCTACTGATCCCAATAGGGGAAATTCCTTCGTCACGGCAGCATAACAGTTATAATGTCAAAAATGAGAATTGGGGGAATTCTTTTATCACATCGGTGTGACAGTTATAATGTCAAAAAATAAGATAAATATGAATAGAAATAGAGAGACAGAAGACAGCAAGACATTGACGAATAAATTACTTTAGTTTTATTCATCTTCAAATGCTTGTTTGTAAATGTGTGAGATTTCCAAGAAATAAAACAATGACTTAAAAGCAGCAAAGCATTCTGGAGTTTCCTCAACTAATGTTTAGAATTAAAAATAAAAGCCATACAAGCCAAATATTCCTAAATACACCTATTTAATTTATTATATGTTAAAAATACTACAGGACTGTCTCAGAAAATTAGAATATTGTGATAAAGTTCTTTATCTTCTGTAATGCAATTTAAAAAAAAAAAATCACGATATTCTAATACTTTGAGATAGGATGTTTGAGTTTTCTTAAGATGTAAGCCATAATCAGCAATATTAAAATAATAAAAGGCTTGCAATATTTCAGTTGATTTGTAATGAATCCAGAATATATAACATTTTTGTTTTTGCATTACAGAAGATAAAGAACCTTATTGCGATATTCTAATTTCCTGAGACGGTCCTGTAGTATTTTAACATATAATAAATTAAAGTCTTCCCCTTAATGCGATCTCTGGCGATACATGGTTTTGCTCAAAGCACCGCTTTATATCTTATCGATTTTAATTTTCAATTTTATCAGAGCATATTAGACGTACCGCAGATCCAAATGTAAATTCCACCGTCCACCGACCCTGGAACGCACGCTAATCATCATCTTTGGTTTTTTTTTCGCCATCTTTTCCATAAACTAATCGTCTATCTGATAAAATTGATTTCGGAAGCTGCTCGGAAGCCATTTCTATTTATTTCAATGACAGTTTGACAAACTGATTTTTTTTCAACTCTAAATTGTCTGGGACCAGAAGATCCATATATGGCTCGCGACCTTCTTCTCCAAAACATCTAACATGAGCCGTCATGACGTGAAACATCTGAGCTGGATGACGGAGAACCTCTGCAAACTTGTGGATTTATTCACCGCGAACCCTGAAGTGTAAATGCTAACACACAAGTAAAAGATTAGTTTTAATGAGCCAAAAAATGACCTTTGTATTGCATTTATTTCATTTCTAAATGCAGGCATTTCTCCTGTGAAAGCCATGCGTTGCCGTCCTGGGCGGAAAGAAACAGGAAAAAGCTAAAAGGTGTGCAACAGGGTTGTGTGTTGGTCCCCTCTGAATTCTCCTTTTCGCCTTGTTGAGAAAGATGAAGGTGTTTTGGAGCATTAGCGGGACGTAGGAGCATTAGCAGAGAGTTGGAGCATTAGCGGGATGTTGGAGCGTTAGCGGGACGGTGGAGAATTAGCAGAACGTTGGAGAAATAGCAGAATGTTGGAGCATTAGCGGGACGGTGGAGAATTAGCAGAACGTTGGAGCATTAGCGGGACGTAGGAGCATTAGCGGGATGTTGGAGCGTTAGCGGGATGGTGGAGAATTAGCAGAACGTTGGAGAAATAGCAGAATGTTGGAGCATTAGCGGGACGTTGGAGCATTAGCGGGACGTTGGAAAATTAGCAGGATGTTGGAGCATTGGCGCGACGTTGGAGAATTAGCAGAGCGTTGGAGCATTAGCGGGATGTTGGAGCATTAGCGGGACGTTGGAGAATTAGCGGAACGTTGGAATATTAGCGGGACGTTGCGCCAACCAGACGGTTCAGTCGCAGGTCTTTCAAATCCTCCAAACTAGTTAATTGTACCAGCAATTAACCAGCTAATTGTTGATCTAGCGTAGCGCTCGGCTTCTCGGTCGCAGAAGCTAAGACCGTCTCCTCTCACGTGCGCGGAGCGTTTCCATCTACCTCTCCGGTGTTCGCTAGCGAAACAGCGTTGGAATAAAGGTCTCTTCCTGGAGGCCGTTCTGATTGAAATCTCGTTTCCAATCACATCCTCGTCGATTTCTTTGTTAGCCCTTCTCTTCCAATTACCCCGGTTCGCTGACCCGACTTGTGCAAAAAAAAACAAAACAAAAAAAAAAAACACGAAGCATCGAAAAGGTCGAGTCGACATAAAGATCTGCCCTAATTTCCCGTTTCTGGCGTCACGTCTATCGATGTATATATATATATATATTTTTATTTATCCATTTGGGTTTTGTAACAAGTATCACACAGCTGGTTTTTCTGCAACTTAAAAAGAAAAAAAAAAAAAAAAAAAAATCAAAGGAAAAGAAAACACAGATGTTCTTTCGTTTATGCAGCTCTTTACCGTTCTGGCTTCATCGTCCCAAACAGTCCAACATAGTAGCTAAACGGCCTCCGTCGGAGCCAACACACACACACACACACACACACCGGGAGTGCGATCACAAAGTGCAGAGCAGGCACTTCCAGGAGCCGGTCCGGGTCCAGGTCCGGGTCCAGGTGCGGGTCCAAGCTCCCCGACTGACCGGGGTTATTTAGTGCGCCGTTTTTTTTTTGTTTTTTTTTTTTAAATCGCTGGCGGCGCAAAGGCACATTTTCCCCTCAAAGATTTGACTTTTCATTTGGTGCAACGTCTCACTTTAGCGTCCGTTACTCTGGGACTTTGAGTTTGAGGTGTTCCAAGAGGCTGGAGATCCTCCTCCCCACCTCCTGGAAGAAATAAAAACCCAGCGCGACGGGATACTTTTGAAATAATTTATTCAGTTATACAAATAGAAAACACCTCTTTCGGTTCTCCGTAAAACAGTCCAAGTCTGGGACTTTGGGCGTGCCGGGTGTTTCGAGCCCCGCCTTCGCCCGACCGCGGGTTTTTCCCGCCCGGAAAGGAACTGATGACGCTCGTGACAGAATGAAACTCAAGTCCTATTTATTAAAAAAAAAAAAAAAAAAAAACGGCGCCCTCCCACCGCGGATCTGAGAGGAAGAGGAGGTTCAGAGCGTCTGGCGTCCGTTTGGTTGGATTTGTACCTTTTAAGTGCGACGGGTTTCGGTTTGGATTGGGGTTTTTTTTTTTTTTTTTTTTGCTTCTGGCGGTCGGCGGGTCGCCTTCCTCCCGTTCGGCGCTCTGTCAGACCAGCTCCAGTACCTGCAGGGGGAAAAAAAAAAAGATGCGTCGGTCGGAAGTCCAGATTTTAAGATAAACCTGTGTTTTGTCATTGAATAAATATGAATTTAAATACAATGAGAAAATAGCAAAAGGAGAGAACGTCAACTTTTTATTTTTATTTTAATTCTTGTTGGTCTCAGCCCACTCGGACCCTATTATTCTTTTTTATTCCATTTATTCTTGTCATTGTCACTGTTTATGTCGATGTTTAGTTTCCGTTGTCTATTTTCACCCTTAAAGCCCTCGATTCTGTTCGTTCTTATCCTTTATGTTGTTGTTGTTCTCTCTGCTGTTTTTTTTATTTCTGGATGCTTTTTCTCATTGTCTCTAAATTTATATTCCAATTTATTGACACTATAACTGTGAAAAAAGAATTTCCCCTATGGGGATCGATAAAGTTTATCTTATGGTCAACAGAAAATTATAAAATGAATATATAAAAAAATTATATATAGAGGTCTCTGAAAATTAGAATATTGTGATAAAGTTCTTTATCTTCTGTAATGAAATTAAAAAACAAAAAAAAATTACTTTTTCATGATATTTTAATTTTTTAATAGGATTCTTGAGTTTTGTTAAGATGTAAGCCATAACCAGCAATATTAAAATGATAAAAGGCTTGCAATATTTCAGTTGATTTGTAATGAATCCAAAATGTATGACATTTTTGTTTTTGCAATTGCATTATAGAAGATAAAGAACTTCATCACAATATTCTAATTTTCTGAGACAGTCTTATATATAAAAATCTATCAAGTGAAATTCGTAAAAAAATATAAAAATATAGAACTGTGAAAAAAGAATTTCCCCCATGCGGATCAATGAAGTTTATCTAATGGACAACAGAATGTGGGGAAAAAATAATTGAAATAAATATCAAAAAAATATATAAAATAAAATATTAAAAATATAAAAAAAAATATACAACTGTGACAAATGAATTGCCCCTTTCAGGATCAATGAAGTTTATCTTATGGACAACAAAATGGGAAAAAAATAAAATAAATAAATTAAAAATATCTCAAATAAAATATTAAAAGTATTTAAAATATATAACTATGACAAAAGAATTGCCCCTATGGGGATCAATTAAGTATATCTTATCTTAACAACATTAAGGATAAGAATGAACAACAGAATGGGAGGGAAAAAAAAAGGGTGAAAATAGACAACAACAAGAGTAGGAACATAAAGAGAGTGACAATAGCGACGAGAAAAATAAATAAAAATAAGCAGGATGCGAATGGGCCGAGACCAACAAGGAGGAAAAAGCCAACAGGTAGTGAGTGGGTGAGGTCGCGGGGTCACGGGGTCGCGGGGTCACGGACCGCCGTTCTTCAATGAGACGAGTGTCCGAAGCGTCCGCTAACCTGCTAACCAACACTTTACGGCGAGTCTCGGAGAGCTAATACGCTTCTTGTGTTCGCGTCGACAGCTGCTCGCGAGTTCCAAGAACTGTTCCAGCTCCAGTTTTGTTCCAGGAAGTCGCCTCTTCCAGGGGAATGTTTTTAGTTTGACATCCCTACGGGTATTAAGAAGACACGGAGTGACGTGCACCTGAAGCTCCTCGCTCCAAAACGGCGTATTTTGGTCCAAAATGTGGATGTTACTCCACGAACCGAAAGATCCGGACCTCTCGTACCTCCATTTCTCGCCTCCTCTGCCGACTTTCTCACAAATAAACAACCGGTGACCGAGTACTTTTTAAAGATGGCGCTAACTAGTACCCGAGATGGTCTTCACACTCGAATCGGTTCTTCCTAAGAGCTTCAAAAGCCATCTCTTCTCGCAAACTCACATAAACTCTGTTTATAATTACGCAGCTTGTCAATAACCGGCCTATTTCGTTTTTTTTTTTAAAATTAAAATTAAAAATCTTGAATTTTTCAGTGTGTAAGATGAGATAAACTTCCTTCGTCACAGCGGCGTAACAGTTGAAAAATAAAATATAAATATGAAAGGTAAAAAAAAACCAACAAATAAACAGACAGCAGACAATAACAGCATAAAGGCGTAACAGACAAAAAATAAAATATAAATATGAATATGATAGGCAAAAAAAAAAAACAACGAATAAACAGACAGCAGACAATAACAATAACAAAATAAAGGCGTAACAGTCAAAAAATAAAATATAAATATGATAGGCAAAAAAAAAAACAACAAAAAAAACCGAATAAACAGACAGCAGACAACAACAATAACAACATAAAGGCGTAACAGTCAAAAAATAAAATATAAATATAAATATGATAGGCAAAAAACAACAACAAAAAAAAAACAACAAATAAACAGACAGCAGACAATAACAATAACAACATAAAGGAACAGTGAGGGTGAAAAATTCCCAAACCTGAACTGAACAATATGGATGTGTGTGTGTGTGTGTGTGTGTGTGTGTGTGTGTGTGTGTGTGTGTGTGTGTGCGCGCACATCCATCCAACACACACCTTGATTGTTCCTTGACTGTTTGCAGCGATCAGCACGTTGGACTCCTGGGAAGACAAGGGGGGACGTTAGTCGGGGCGGCGCGACAGGAAGTGGAAATAGACTCCGCCCCCTCCCGGAGCCAGAACGCCACTCACGCCGTCGGGCAGCGCCCTCCAGCACACGGCGCTGACGAACTCGTTGGTGTCGTCCTCCTTCTTGTCTTTGTCCAGGACGCTCTTCACCGTGTCAAACTTGAAGGTCAGGAGCGTCTTGGAGAGTCCTTTGTAGTACAAGTACAGCGAGTTGTTCTCGCTGCCTGAACACACACACACACACACACACACACATTGGCGGTGAGGTCACGGAGGATTTGAAAGGACGTGGAGGCGGCGGGTCCCGGGGATTTACCGCAGGCCACGTAGTCCCCGTTGGACGCCAGGCCCACGAAGTTCTTCTCGTTGATGTGGCCCTTGAAGGAACGCAGGCAGTGGGGTTTGTTGACGTTCCACAGCTTCAGCTGGCTGTCTGTGGAACTGACCGAGGTTCCACAGGATCAGAAACCCGAGACCACACCTGGATCCTCCGGAGCGTCCGCTTGAATCCTCCGGCGCCGCCTCGTTAAAATTTACAGCCGTCCCTTTAAGGTACCGATTTAATCCCTTCCAGAAGTGGGTTCCTACCGTCATTTTTTTTTTTTTTCGTATCTTAAATGATTTTTCCCGATTTAAAATAATAGAAAAGAAATTAATTCCTTCCAACCCCCCCCCCCCCCCAAAAAAAATCACAAAATAAGGATATTAAACCCTGAAATACAAGGATATTAATAATGTACAGGAAATCATGGCTATTGTAAACTTAAGTGTTCTAATGTGAATCCGCAGCCAAAAATAAACAGCGAATGATTCCTGTAAAATTAAATTGAATTTTACTTTATAATGATTACTTTTCTTACAAATTAAAATAATCATATTTACTAATATAATTATAATTTTAGTATTTTTTTTTAATTAATTTTCTCTGAATGACTGTCGCTAGATAACACTTTTCTTAAAAAATGTTGCCTATTTTGTAAAATGTTACAGAAATGACTCGACATAATGTTGTTGAATTTTTTTTACTAGTTTTTTACTAGTAGTTCCCTCAAGTCATCGCTGGAAGCGCCAATTCAGAAGATGCGTCGTCGTCGTGACGACTAGCCATGCGAATTTTGAAATTTTGAATTTTTTTTCCCCAGATTTCAAGGATAAGATTTGCTGGAATTGTGCTTCGGAACTTAAGAAAATTCGCTACTTTACGTTTTTTTTTTGCTCACAATCTATTGTTCTTAAGCATTTTTTTTTTTTTGCAATATTTGAATATTTTTTTCGTGATGAAATATTTATTTTCTAGCCCGACGGAAAAAAAAAAAAAAGTAAAAAATTAAACTAAAATTTATTTTAGTGCCCTCGCACCCACGCCAGATCTCATCAGGAACAACGTTGGTAAATAAATTGGTAAATAAATTAATTACAGCACCGCAAATTCATCATCATTCGAGTTTCGACGCAGCAAAGTATCTCCGATGTCGAGCGCCCTAGAAAATGATTTATCACAAATATAAAATGTGATTTCTTTCCATGAACAATACCAATTTCTATACATTTTATTTGATTTCTAATTGACTGTACATTTTGTATTGCATTATCCCACAGTGTTTAGCAGCGCGGGAAGTTGCTAAGAGCTGTGTGAGGTCGGTTGAGGGTTAATATATCTAGAAATAACATCAAAACGTCTCTACTTTGCGGATATTCACTTGAAATCTTGAAAAGTGAGGGTCGGCTGTAAATCGCATTCTCGGCTTCCTCCACTAGATGGCGCTAAAACACCCCAAAAATATCCTCTTTTTTTTGTTTTTTGTTTTTCTTTTTACAACTAAAGACTAGCTGAACCCATTAACCCCCAACTCCTGGCCGCGTGTCGCAAACAAACACGCGACGCATCGGAAAACACAGCTGTTAAAAAAAATAAAATAATAAAAATAAATAAAAAGAGGGCGTCCACTCACGCGGAGACGATCTCCTCGCCGTTGACAAACTTGGCGTAGGACACGGCCTTGCGGTGGCCTTTGAACACCATGATGGGCTGCTTCGTGTTGCGCAGGTCGTAGTAGTGCACGCAGTGGTCTGAGGGGACACACACACACACACACACACACTGTGAGGCATTGTGTGTGTTTCTTTGACAGCACGGATTCGAACGGCGCTGTAAAACACACACGCACACATGATCATGTAACCGTGATATTTCACTTGTTCCGTAACGGAGTGCAGACGGCGATGGAAGGTCCACCTCGGAATTCGCGCTGAAGCTTTGACAAGAATCAGTCGAGGTTCGTCAGGAATCGCGGGCCGACGCCAGGAGGCCGAACCCGGGGAAACCGGCGGGAGGTCGAACGGGGTCCCGGCGCAAACGCTCAAAAACGCGATACATCCCAGGCTCAGACTTCCTGCTTAAATCATCTGCGGGGCGGCGGATCAAAGAGGGAGAAGTTTCCGTCCAGCGCGCCGTTCGTCTCTTCCTGGGGTTTCGGGCGCGTCGTGGCTCCTCCAGGGGCCGGCGCACTTTGACCCCCCCGGCGGGGCGTCGCGGATCGCCGCCGATACCGGTGGCCGGTTCTGCTCATCCAATTTAACTTAGTGGAAAAGCCGATATGTGTGTGTGTGTGTGTGTGTGTGCGACTAAATAGTTGCGATTCTTAAGATTTCCTCCGGGAGGTTTAATAAATTAACTTTTCAGAAGTCTGTCTGGACCATCGGACTCTGTGCGACCACAGGAGAAATTTAGTGGTCTGCGAGGGAAAAAGCGCGGCGGTTCCAGGTGTGCGCGGACGCTTTCCAAGAGCAGAAATCACGCCGCGTCACCGTCAGAGATTAAAAATATAAATACATTATTTAGCCCCCTGGCCGCGCCGAGGGGGCCCCTCTCCTGAGCTGCACTCAGCGAGTCTTCGATATTAAAAAACGAGCGTGAGCGATCGCTCTCGCCGCGCTCGTCCGACGCCGCCTAACGAATCTGTTTTCAAAATCACGGCGAGACGCCGCCCGGGTGGAAATGAAGTCGCCTTCGGGAACCCGAAGCGTCGGGAAAAACGGGGCCGGGGGGGCGTTTCGGGCGCTCGCCGGGAATTCGGAAAATCTTCCCGAATCTTCCTCACCTGCGCAACCGAAGGCCAGGTGGTACCTGGACGTGGGGCTGAACTTCACGCAGCAGACGTTGGCCTTGGCCTCGATGCTGGCCACCGAGTTGTCCAGGTTGGTGGACCACAGTTTCACTGAAAAACACACACACACACACACACACACACACACACACGTGGGTTACGGCAGGGCTGGGAAGCGTAGCGTCGCCGCGTCCGGGGTCGCTTACCTTTGGCGTCGTCCGAACCCGACGCGAGCAGCTTGGGGTCCATCAGGTTGAAGTCCACGCTCCAGCAGCGCTTCTCGTGCTCCTGGCGGCAGCAGAGACGGCGCGGCGGGTCAGAACAGACGGTTTTAGTCGGGCAAAGACGCGGCGGGTCGAGGCAAACCCCTGCTGGCAGGCCTTCACAGCAGACGCTGTTTATTTGTTTTGTGCTTCCACGATGGGGAGGTGTGTGTGTGTGTGTGTGTGTGGGGCTTCACCTCTGGGTGTGAGGACCTGCGGCCCACAGGCGCACCGACCGCAAGCGAGGCAGACCTCAGCTGTGTGTGTGTGTGTGTGTGTGTGTGTGTGTGTGTTGATATTTGGTGGAATGGAGACTCTGATGGACGTGGTCGTGTTTTTTCAACTCGCTCGCAGACCGAAAGCAAACGCCTGTCAGCGTGACGTCCACACACTGGGCTCTCTGTGCTGCTTCCAGGGTCAAAGGTGGAGCTCCGTGTGTGTGTGTGTGTGTGTGTGTGTGTGTGTTTACCTGGTAGACTTTGGAGCGGTGGCCCGTGAAGCCGTCCCACAGGATGACGGTCCCCTCGTAGTCGCTGCTGGCCAGCAGGTTCTTGTGGTAGCTGCTCCAGCTGATGCAGCTGTAACAGACCGAGTCGGCGTTATTTTCGGCGTTATTATTCCGCCGCCGCCGCCGCCACGACGCCTCCGCACCTGATCTTGGAGTTGCAGGTCATCTCGTTGACGGGGTAGTGGATGTCCACGGCGTCCTGGATCACCGTGCCGTACTCGAACACCTTGATCTTCTTGGTCACGCCGGCGATGGCGAAGTAGTCGCAGTCGCGGTCGAACTCGATGCTGGAAAAACAAGATCGGTGGTTTTTTTCCGATCCGATCGCCGCCGCCCGTCCGACCTTCGGGTGACGGCGTACCTGGAGACGATGCTGGAGCCGTTGTACAGGTCGCTGGCGTAGGAGAGCGTGGCCAGCGGCCGCACCGAGTTGTAGCGGGTGAACTTGGAGAGGCACTCCATGAAGTCGTCCAGCTGGTTCAGGTTCCTGCCTTCGTCTGAAAGAGACGGCGGCGTCGCAGGAAAATATACGGGGAGCGAGCGGATTACGGGGCGCCTCGTTTTTCCGGGGGGGGGGAAGAAGCTCTGATTTACAGGGCCGCGATTCCGCTAAGTCGTCTTTGTGCCGGGATCGATCAAACGGGGGGGAACGTATCCGAAGGACAAACCGCACGCCGCGATGTTTGAATTAGAAAAACAACATTTTGAGGAGACGGTGACGCACGTCAGGATGCGGGAGGGGGAAAAAAACGCAATACTTCACTTTTGATTAAAAAAGATCCGCGGCGCGGTATCATTTGGAGGACACCTGATCTCCGCTGATCCCTTCCCCAGCCCGCCGTCGGGGTTGTTACCTGTGATGCGTGACATTTTGTTGGAGAAGTAGCACTGCTCCAGATCCTCGAAGTGAGCCGTCAGCCTCTTCCTCCTCGACGCCAGCGTGCTGTTGTACCAGGTCTGCCTTTTCCCCTGCGAGCGAGACGAGCACAGACAGGGTTCCTTCCCGCTCCGTCCGTACACTCATTCCATCACCTACTTTGCGCAAACCGCCGAGCGCGCGGCACGTCAAAAAACACCCCTGCGAAAAAATGCACCTCTTAAAAAAAAAAAAAAAAAAAAAGCATCACATTTTGTTCCTTTGGCACGCCGGCGGAGCCCGGAGACTCTCAGGCGACCCGATGAAGATAAAAAATAATAATAAAAAAAGGCAAAGCCTTAGGAGTGCATCCATGTTTTTTTTTTTTTTTTGCGGTGGTGGAATAAGAAGAGCGAGGCGCGCGCGGCGTGGATTCGTCCGCGAAGAGACGAGGAAGTGGCGGTCAAAGCCGGTCGGGGGACGATTTTGATGGTTTTAAAAAAGAAGAGCGGCTTCACTCCGTCCATGAATGAAGATCTTCTTAGCGGCACGCGGTAGCATTTAGCGTGAAGCCGCTAAGCATCTCCTCTGCCGCTGCGCCTTCTTTCTCCCACCTTCAAGTTTAATATTGTCATTTCTGGTCTATAAGCTACGTTTTTCACATGCAAATGAATCAATGATGCGGCTAATTTATGGTTATAAACTCAGACACTAAGTTACTAAGTGTGTAGCCGAAAGTAAGAAAATAACCATCTCTTTTCTGTAAAAACACTTCACTGGGTGAAGTCTGGAACGGGCCTTTCAATTCATTTTAACGGGGAAGATGAATTTGCGACAGCGGCGAATCGAGTGACGAGTTCGGTCGCGGCTGAAATGAAACTCCTAAGTGCGACGGGAGCGACGTTTGCGGACGGAGAAAGGAAGTTGTCGGTGTTCACCTGTCGCACCTGAGCTGTGACAAACCCCGGAGACTGGTTGAAGTCCGGCGGCTCAATAATACTGCTGCAGCTGGGTCACACACACACACAGGATTACCGTCATTGCATGATTTGTTTTCAAGAAGTGGACGATGACAGTGGCGTCTGACAGTGTGTGTGTGTGTGTGTGTGTGTGGTTACCTGGGCGCCGGCGACGGGGCCTCTACGTTGGGCACCGTGCACTCGGCCTCCATGATGGGCGAGTAGAGGCCGCTCATCTCCTGGAGAAACACACACCACACACCGCTATCAGTCCTGGATCTCCTCTACGGCTCGGACGCCGTTCTTCACGCCCTTTACCTCCACGCGCTTGATGTCGTCCTCCAGGAAGTTCAGCTCCTTCTGCAGCTGCTCCAGTTGCTGTGGACGACATCGAGAATCCACATTGGTTCGGTCGTTCCGAGCTGCCGTCCCTTCGACGGACGCTTACCTCTCTTTTGTTTCTCCGGGCTTCTTTCAGGAACTCCATGAGGATCTGCCTCTGAGCCGCCTGGGATTCCTGGTGACACACACACACACACACACACAGTAAGGACATCATTGTTGATCTGGTGCTGAAGATCTGGATCCTGACGTTCTCCTGCGGAGCCAGCGGGACGCAGCCTGCGGCGTCCGCTCGGTATTCAAATTCCCGCAGCCGCTCTTTTGTTTTACTGGCTGCCGTGTGATGATTAGCAGCAGCTGGCAGGCAGGCTCGCCGCCAAGTCTGTGCCCCGGACGCCCGCCAGACACACACACACACACACACACACACACACGAGTGCTACATAAACGTCTGTTTCCATCAGCATCAGACGACTGTTTAAATAAAGACTATTCCATAAAAAAAAAGGGGCTTCCTCCTCGTCTCCATGAATCAGCAGGCTCAGAAACTGACCTGGATTATATATTCTCTGTCAAATAAATTTTTTTTTTTTTTAAAAAAAAGTGGGTCATCTTAGCGAGAGAGGATGTTCGTATATGTGGCGTGCCCGTTTTTCCCGCCGCCGTGGCGTTGAGCTCAGCGACAGGAAACAACCCGGGGCTTTATGGGTGTCGCGGGACGGCCGCTCATACTTTGCATGCCTGCTGTAACAAGAAGGAGCGGCGGAATTAAGGATTAATGCTCGACACGGGCCAAACTTTGTGCGGTCGCGCTAGCAGGAATGAGCCGCGGCCAGACACAAAGGCCAGTAGTCGTGCGTGTGTGTGTGTGTGTGTGTGTAACAAAAACAAAATAAGCCGCGCCGTCGGGATTTCGTTTTCACACTGAGCGACGCGTGAGCGGCGAAAAATGGCGCTCCGCATTTTGACCGCTAGGGATGCGTTGATAATTGAATCCTTTCAAGCACTTTCAACTTGCAAAATACATATTTTATTGCCTGTTTATATATTGTATGGTTATTTTGTTGCCTATCTGCATATTTTATATATATTGTCTATTTTATACAGTTTTATATTTGTATTGTCCAGGACTTCAGATGGAAATTAGCTATAAGCTATAATCTGGTACAAACATCTCTGCCTCTGTGCTTCATGTATTTGTACACTGTCCTGATAAACTTCTAAACAAACAATCAGCCTTAATAAAAAGCCGGGGTTGTGAGAAGGCTGGGGACAAATATTCCATTTTGAGCAATTTGAAAGAGCGGTAGACGTCAAGGAGTGAAGTCGTTTCCTTGGACGCGAGATTTCGACCAAATCAGACCAAACTGAAGGCGCCGCCGGTCGTTTTACGGCGAGAATGCACGTGATTTTAGCCGGCGAGTACGTGGACGGACTCGCTGCCTCGCATTTAATCCTGCGGATTAGAGGCGGGCCGCCGCCACCTACCGCCTCCAGCTGCTTCTTCTTCTGGACCAGGAACTCCAGCATCAGATTGACGTTGGCCAGGTCCAGGTTCTCCTGGTCCGGGTTCAGCACGTCCTGGAAGACCTGCCACCGCGAGCCGTTCTGGAGGCGGGAGATTCTGGTCACTCTTCGATGTGTGTGTGTGTGTGTGTGTGTGTTTGTGACACTCACGGGATGGTCCAGTTTGAGCCGCTTCTCCTCCGAGCGCTGCTTCTGCTTCAGGATCAGCTCGTTCACTGGAGGCCGGGAGAAAGGAGGATCTCCGTGTCAGATAAACGCGACATTGCAGCCTCTTCGATGTGAACTCGGAGCGCTAAACGGGAATGAATCTCCCCGAGCGGCCCTGATCTGACCTTCAATCTGGCCCCCGTCCATCAGCGACGGGGGGATTTCTTGTTACTTTTTGAATCGTGTCTTACAAAACGTTCAGGTAATTTATCACGGGCTGATTTTCACTTGGCATCCACACCCTGGGACTTTGAAAAACAAAACAAAAAAAAAAAAAAAAAGGTGAATTGAGGGGGGGAAAAAAAAAAAAAAAAAAGGAGTGATTTAAAAATAAATCAAGTGAAAAAAAACACAGTAAATTACCCAGAAAGAAAATTGTCCGGACATAAAACAAAATGACAAGTTTCTGGACGCCGGCGTTAGAACTTGTCAATAAGAAATCACAGATGATCCGGGCTTCATGTTAACTAAGAAAACAGACGCGGTTTTCCGTTTGTGTTGGAGCGAAAACAAACGGACGACACATTTCAAACAATGCAGGGGTGGATTTGCGCGGCGAGACAAATAGATCTGAACAGAGCGGCAGAAAGAGAAGAAAAAAAAAAAAAGAAAGGTCCGAGTGTTTTTCCAGGGCGGATCTCAGGCGCCGCTGGGGGGGGAAACAACTCGCCATCTCGTGAACCCACCCAGGAAGTTGGGGTACAGCTGGTCCACGTTGTCCACGATGTAGTTGCACTTGGGGCAGCGGTTGCTGTCCTCCAGACTTTGGCGGATGCACTTGAAGCTGCAAGTGGACACAAACACACACACACACATGCTTTATCATCCACGTCGATTGGTGTTTTCCTCTGAAATGTTCTGCACATCCTCCCTGCGAACGTGGGTGCCGGTCTTTAGACAGCGACACGGAATACTCCTGAAAAATGTGTGTGTGAGATTGTGCTGATCCTATTATTCCCTCCAGATGGCTTAAGTTTTTTTTTTTTTTTATTTTTTTTATTAGCCACGGTTATTACAGCTGCTTTGAGGAAAAAAAAAAAAAAAAAAAGCCCCAGATTGGAGTGGACCTGTGGGGATTACTCTCCGGTGGATCACCCAGGCATGTCCACCCACGCCTCGGGAGAAAATATCTCGCGTCCTCTGAGGAAGCCGTCCCTGATGACTCAGGGCCGCTTGGGCGAGGAAGACGGAAACAAATACGGAGATTTTGACGGATCCTGCAGCCGAAGTACAATCCGGGCGATGATCCGCGATACGGCTGATGGGATAAGAGCTACGGCAGCGGTTATTTCTTTTATAGGTATTAAAACTGTCGGCGCCGCTGTTATTGTGAGTGACGGATCATCTGAAAGATGAAAGTGTCAATTTAAATAAAGACCCCACTTGACTTGACAACGGAGGAGGTGGCGGCGACGCGTTTCAACATTTTTGTTTCAACTTCCACATCCGGTGAATGTGACTGTTTCCCTTTCAATTCGCGCACCCAGTGCTGTCCGAATATTTACTATTTGTCTCGGATAACTGACAACACCTGACTCCGCTGTGGACGGCAAAGTAACAATTCCACCGAAAATGAACACCTGTCCGATCGCAACGCTTCGCATCTAAAAACAAAAAAAAAGGCAGCAGGAGGACGGAGTATCGAGCCACGATTGTTTTTGATGCCTTGCTATCTGCTTTCCAAACTACAGTTTATTGACTGACTATTTTGTTGGACTCACGAGGCTTTAAGTAAAAGTTAGACGAGACATCCCTGCATTGAATGCACTTAAGGCTGGGCCTTCACCTTACGACTGTCGCGGCCATAAAACTGAAAGTCTAAGAGGAAATCTTAATCTGTAATCTTACGGTCTTCACGCAGTCGCTGCTCAGTCTTTTCATTGTCTCGGGCTCGCGAGTCTCTCGTAACACGACCGACGACCGATGGATGAGCTTAAAGAAAACCGGTAAAAGGTAACCGTGTAGACAAGCGGAGACGTATTTGTCGGCGGTAGGGATGAACAGGGAACGGCAAAGGCCCGGTTTGTACGATGTCAAGTCTTCAACGTATCATGACAAAAGCGGAGAGGGAAAAGCGATGGAGTGACACGGCGGAGGGGAAAACATTGCGGGGTGGAAAAAAAGAAAGACTCTAGCTGTATTTTTGTCGAAATCTTCTCGTCTAGAGGCTTCTTCGGTTCCGTTCGTCTCACCGGATGAGGGGCGAAACATCTTCGAGTGAAGAAATTCGAGTCCAGCCGCCAAGACAAGAAGATTTTGAAAAGAATTCGCCGTGACTTGGATGTCTGAGAACCTCCGCTGACAATCTCGCCGTAGCTTTCCGCAAGTCTTTCCCAAATCTAGTCAACCCATCTTTCGCTGTGAGATGATAGTTTTACACCAGTTTCCTCAAAATATTTAAGATGCATGGGTGGCATTTGGTGGAGTTGTGGTTCCTCAGCACAACCAGGGTTTTGACACTCACCAAAAACTGTGGCCACACTTGGTCATATGCGCCTCCTCGATCATCTCGAAACAAATCGGGCTGCAAAATAAACACGACATGGTTAGACGAGAGGCTCCAGGCCGGGGGGTCTCCGGCCGGGGGTCCCCGGGGGAGGGAGAGGCCGCCGGGCAGCCGCTGTCAGCCCGCACCGGGTCGGGAGGGGGTGGGAAAGTAAACTAACCACACGAAATCGTTGCTTTTATCCTCGTATGAATTCAGCAGGCCGTTGTACAGCGGGGCTTGGTGGAGGGTTTTCTTCCTGCTACCGGAGGACGCGGACGGTCTGCTCAGCGAGGCGAGGCCGCCCCTGGACGACTGCACTGCGGCCAGACTCGGCACCGACAAGCCGCTGTCGCTGGCCGCCGCCGCCGCCGCTAAGCTCCGGGAGGGCACGACGTTCCCGGAGCTGCCGCCGTTGCTGGAAGCGGTGCCGCTGCCGCTCCCTCCGCCCGCGGTTCCGCCGCCGCCGCTGCTGCTACTTGTGCTGGGGACTGAACTCGCCCCGCTGGCGCTTTGCTGTGACCGGTTGCTCGACATGACGCGATGCCGACAAGGAACTCCCCGAAATCCGCTACGTGTCCCGGTCAATGCATCCGGACGGCGCCGCTGTTTGTCGGTGGCTAGCTTAGCGTCCTGGCTAGCTAGCGAGCTAGCTAGCTGCTCGCCTGTGTGCTAGCATTCCGTGTGAGATCGAGGTTATTTTAAAGTCGTCCGTCGGTGTCCCTCTCGCTTGCGCCAACGCCTGCCTTCTCGAAAACGAATATAATATTAAAAAACAAGAAACAATAGTGACGCGGAGATGAGTGGAAACAATCGCGACTGCGTTGTGCGGAGGGATTAGCCGGCTAGCCACTGTTTGCTACCGAGAGAGGAGTCTCTTGAGTTTCCTCGATTACCCGGGCATCCTGCGGCTAAGCTCAATAGCAACCAGCGCCCTCTAGCGGCCGGGAGTGCAATCGCACGCAAGGCGCCGCTGTTAAATGTTTATTTAAATTCCTAACACAATCATTGAAATCAATTAATGGAAAATACGAAATAAATTCTATAATCAAAGCGCTCCGTCGGTGAAAACGAGTCTATTGTCAGGGAATCATTTATTTTAAGGCTGTGATTTTGCAATGGAATCCATGATGTGTTTTTGCTCCATTCACAAAGTGATAAAATCTTCATTGAGCAGGGCAGGAGGGTTATTTTAGACTTTGGAAACCATGCCTGACAAAATAGTCTGAACTCCAACTGCATCCACATCTGACGCTGTTCAAAAAAAAAAAAAAAAACACGTGCCACGCTGAGTCACTGCACAAACAAATAAAATAATATTTGAAAAGCTATTAAAGTGGGACATTTATTGCCCCGCATCATCGGCCACTTGGCCGGATCGAGCTGACGGTCGGTGTTTTGGTTTCAAACCGAAAGTGCACTTCAAATGCGCGCGGAGCAACCCAAAGGTTTCAGCAGCACTCAAACTGAATAAAACTATTATCCCGGAATCTGACAAGAAAAACAAATCCTATACATCGTGTGTGTGTGAGAGGCGGAGAAGATAAAACCCAGCTTTTATCTAACGACAATAAAGCAAAATGTTAAAATTGTATCCCCGCTGCGCGGCGGAGGTTTAACACAAATCCTTTCAATGGAATTATTATGACTGTAGAAATAAGCGGTGTTTCCCGTCTTGTTTTGATTTTTTTTTTTTCTCTCTCTTTTTTTTTTTTTTTCAAATTGAAAACAAGCCCACAGGTCACATCCACAAAGTGCAGCCCGCCAGCGGGCCAAGGAAAACACTGTCTTGTCATTCAACCATCCACCTGCAGCTCCGCAAATACGACTGCGAGGAGCATTAACATATTCACACTCACAGCTTAGCCGGCCCGCTACTTGCTTTTCCATTTTTACTCCCACGTGGACAAATAAAGGGGTCCTCCACGGAGGCACGCACAACACGGATTTTCCCATGTTTTTGTTTGCGGAGGGAGTCTACATGTGCCATTATGGGGCCACGGCTCGGACGTGAGGAAAATTACTGGATGCGCCGGTGAAGGACCACCGTGTTCAATGTCCTCTCGGGTCGGAGAGGCGGGAAAGTCAGATTTATTTCGCGCATTCGGGCGACGTCTGACTCTGAATGAGATCCTTTGAGCGAAGCACCTGCAGATCTGGATGTACATTGTGTTGCGTTTGAGGCCCTCCCTCTATTTTCTACCACTGCTGGTGAAAAGCTTTCATTCTTTCTTCCTTTTCTTCTTTCTTCTCATTTGTCCTGCACACCAGCCTGGATTTTCTCCTGTTGCCCCCCCCCCCCCCCCTCCCCCCTTTTTTTTTTTTTTTTTGCATCAGTGTGTGTGTTGCATGGAATGTGTGTGTGTGTGTGTGCTGGCGAGTCAGCGGCGCCGGCACATCAGTCGTTTCATGTCGCGGCGGAGAGTTAAAAAAAGGGAATAAAGCGAGTGACAAGGAGGAAATAATAAGGTGGAAACTAATGAGTAAGTGTGTGTGTGAGTGTGTGTGTGGGTGTGTGTGTGAAAGCAATGGAAAGGAAGACAGACAGGCTTCGGGGGTCAGTGAGGTCAAGACCGACAAGCTCAGATGAGGGATAATCTGCGGAGGTCCCTTACAGTGGGGAGTGAGGCCCCAGTGGAGAACGTCCATTCAGACTCTCACACACACACACACACACACACACACACTTCACACTCGCCTCTCTTCCTCCTGTGTCTTCTCACCCCTCTGTTTTCGCCGCCTCCCTTCACCCCCTCCTCCTTCCCGCTGCCTTTTCAGTTGCAGCTGGATCTCAAAGGGCACGTCGGCAAGCAGGGAGAGCTGAATGTCCGCCGGGACGTCCCCTCCATACCTCCATCCCCTCCATCCCTCCATCCCCTCCATCCCTCCAGCGGGGGTTTGTGGAATTCCTGCCTCCCTCTCTTTTTTTTTCCCCTTTGGGGAGGCCCCTGCCATAGTTGCCAGCAGCCGCCGCCGCCGCCGCCCCTCCAATCCCACCTCCACCCCTTCTTCTTCCATCTCCATCTCCATCTCCATCTCCATCTCCAGCCAGGGTGCTGTTTGCAAATTGAGCCTGACAACAAAAAAAAAAAAAAAAAAATAGTTGGGGGTGTTGCGAGGCGGGAGGACGAAAGACAGAAGGTGCGAGGACGCAGCCGCCGTCTGCGCTAGCCAATGCTTTTTTTTTGAAGAAGGTAGATGAGTCCAGAGTGAAGGAGAAGAGGTGGAAAAGAGGTGGAGAAACGGGTTCAAGCAGGTCGGAGCGGGTGGAGGAAAGTGTCGGGGTACGAAGAGATAGAAGAACATCGGTTGGAATGAAAGGAAACGGTGGGTGGCAAACGTACGGCCCGCGGGCCGGTTCAGGCCCGCCAGGGGGTCCGGTCCGGCCCGTGGAATAAATCTAAAATTTGACAAAAATACTTAAAAAGTCATGAAGTACCTTGAACTAAAAATGCAGACTCACAACTTAATGCAGCTTCCGGATCTGTAAATCGCATTTTCACTTCTTGTTTGATAGCATCTGCTTTTCCGTCAGATACCGACGCCCTCATCGCCAAGATGTCGTCGTCGAAAAAGAGAAAACTGGACCAAAAGACGGGAGGCAGAGCTGGAGATGGCGGAGATGAAGATGTGGAGGTTCTCCTTGGGAGCGACCAGGATGGAGAGGATCAGGAACGAGTCCATCAGAGGGACGGCACTAGCTTTCACTGACGCCTTGTTTTTGGATGAAGACGCTCTGCTGCCGTCGCCGTTTGGACTTTAATTCTCGGACAATTTGTCGTCTTGCCGGGAGGCTAACGTTAGCATACTTAGCTCGGTGTTTGGATGAAGATTGTACTCTTTGTTGACTCTTTGTTTGTTGTTTTTCTCCTTGAAGCACAAACATGTATCGGCCTTCGCCATTTTTCTGGAAACAGCCTTCCATCTGCAGAAACCTTTCTCTTCCTGGACATTTAGGTTATTTCTCAATTCCACTTGTTGAAAATGGCATTGCCGTGGATGCACTGCGATCTAATGGCGGGACGCCGCTACTTTTCGGGTAACATGATCGACGAGAATTGTGGGAAATGTAGTTTATGGCCAATGCACATCTTTATTTTAAGACAATCAGACCTTTTAAGACATTCTTGTGTATGAGTTTGACACATATGTGTTATCTATTCTTCACTATTAAACGTCTAAATTCAAAACGTGAACAGGAAAATAACGCTAACAGTGATATTATTCGAAAGCGTAAAACATGGAGGGCCAGAGGAATCCTTGTATTACCGTAAAATCCGGCATATAAGACGCTACTTTTCTCACAGGCTTCGAGAACTGCGGCTTTTCCGACGATGTGGCTAATTTACGATTTTTTCTTGGATAATGACGGTACCCTCCGTCAGCCGACATCGTCACAGCGGAGAAATGAAACCCCGCTCGCGTTTACGATAATTCTTCATATCGGACATTTTTGGGGAAATGCATTTCGAGGCGAAAGCTATCGATCTGGCTTATTTTAAAGCAATCGGACCTTTTAAGACGTTCGGGCGGACCGCATAAAATGAAGCGGCGGGCCACATCTGGCCCGCGAGCCTTGAGTTTGACACATGCTCTTTATCGGTCTATATTGCTACTACAATAATAACGCTATTAGCAACTTTATTCTTTATTAGCGGCTTCCTCATAAGATTGCGCCAATAAGAGTGCAATAAAGACTTCATTGCCTATTTGACTCATATTATGCAGAGCGGTTTGACTCTAGGAATCCTGGTATTGTCGGTTAAAATCTGTCTTTTTCTTGGAAGTTGTAGGTTCTTCTTCTATCTCTTCGCTAGACCCCCTTTTCCCCTTGGAAAAGAAACGTTTGCTAGCTCGCGGGTTACATTTTTGAGATGTAACTGAGAGATTCCCGTCATTTTTCAAAACAAAAGCTTTCAGACTCAGGTAATCAATCCAATGGAAATAACTGATTATTATACCGCCGCCTCGATATCGCGGTAAACGCAACGAGGTCGCCGGATTCATCTGTTCTGCGGTTTTCGTCGGGGGGGGGAAAAAAAAGCAAACTTTCACACGCTTGAAGAGAAATAGATAAATATCCCGAGCGTCGCCGCGAGCGTAAACAGAGCGTCAGATCCGCTTTGAAACGCGCAGGCGGCCGACAGATTATTGGCTATCGGGTTTTATGGCGTCTCGAAGATCCGTGTATATTTTGTTTGCGGCGTCTGGAAGCCTCTCGGCGAGTGCACCTGTCTTTGCAGTTAGAGGGAACCGCTGGCCAAAAGGGCTCTTTTTTTAAAAAAAAAAAAAAAAAAAAAAAAGTTTTATTTTCCTGTGCGTGAGTTATGTTTCACGAGTCGCAATATTCATCCGTACAGTCGCAGACGGACCGCGGAAAGAGGTCGGAGGTCGAGGCGTTGCAACCAGAGCGCACACACACTCGCGTAAAGCAGGTTCGGTAAAATTGAAATCTAGCCTTTCATATCGCGGCGTTTTCTCATATATGGAAACACGTATGCACACACGCCTGTGCGTGGAATAAAATAAAAATCAAATTAAGTATAAAGGCATACAGACGTGCACTCAGTCATTCAAATCCTGAAATAAAATAAAAATCAAAATAAATGTAGACGTGCGGCTATTCACTCACTCATTCATGTCATTAAAAAAAACAAAATAAAATAAAATATAATAAAATAAAATAAAATAAAATAAAATAAAATAAAATAAAATAAAATAAAATAAAATAAAATAAAATAAAGAGACTCAACCCTTCATACAGTCATTCACATCGTGGAATAAAATAAAAATCAAATTAAGTATAAAGGCATACAGACGTGCACTCAGTCATTCAAATCCTAAAATAAAATAAAAATCAAAATAAATGTAGACATGCAGCTATTCACTCACTCATTCATGTCATAAAATAAAATAAAATAAAATAAAATAAAATAAAATAAAATAAAATAAAGAGATTCAACCCTTCACACAGTCATTCACATCGTGGAATAAAAATAAAAATCAAATTAAATATAAAGGCATACAGACATGCACTCAGTCATTCAAATCCTGAAATAAAATAAAAATCAAAATAAACGTAGACGTGCGGCTACTCACTCACTCATTCATGTCATTAAAAAAAACCAAAATAAAATAAAATAAAATGAAATAAAATAAAATAAACTAAAATAAAATAAAATGAAACAAAATAAAATAAAATAAAATAAAATAAAGAGACTCAACCCTTCACACAGTCATTCACATCGTGGAATAAAATAAAAATCAAAATAAACGTAGACATGCAGCTATTCACTCACTCATTCATGTCATAAAATAAAATAAAATAAAATAAAATAAAATAAAATAAAGAGACTCAACCCTTCACACAGTCATTCACATCGTGGAATAAAATAAAAATAAAATTGAATAAATAGGCATACAGACGTGCACTCAGTCATTCAATCGTAAAATAAAATAAAAATCAAAATAAATGTAGAGACATGCAGCTATTCACTCATTCATTCATGTCATTAAATAAAATAAAATAAAATAAAACAAAATAAAAAAAAATAAAATAGAATAAAGAGACTCAACCCTTCGCCCAGTCATTCACATTGTGGAATAAAATAAAAATCAAATTAAATATAGAGACATTAACACTCATCCATTCATGTCGCGCAATAAATTGAAAATAAAATTGAATAGGTACAAATATTCACCTACTCATTCTTGTTATGTTATAAAATAAAAATCATATAATAGAGAAACATACAACCATTAATTCAGTCA
>NC_141308.1:13272500-13362500 GCF_037954325.1 Fistularia commersonii
TCTTTTTTCTTCTTCTTTTTTTTTTTTTTTCATCCCCTCTTTCTTTCCGGGAGGACGCGGTGAGAAGATGCGCGGCGGGACCTCCTGCAGAGAAGAGCCGGATTGATTGACACTGTGGGAGATAAGAGGAGTGCACGTTAACCCACGCACACGCACACGCACACGCACACTGTAATAAATGTGTTATTAATGTTTTTTTATTTTTATTTTTTTTGTAGATAATTCAATAAATCCGGGGTGATGTTCTGCAGGGATGAGCGGCGGCGAGGGGTGAGGATGTGCGCGCAAAGTGCAGGAGCGTGCACGTCGCAGTAGATGTGACCCCCCCCCCCCCCCCCCGCCCTCCCTCCCTTAACAACAACATCTACACGCACGCACACACGCACACACATGCTGAGGGTCGCCGCTCCTCTGTGCAGCAAAAATTGTGCGGCCAAAAAAAAAAAGAAAAAGAAAAAGAATCCCGCAAAAATACACGCGCACGACATCTGACGAGCGCGCGGATGCGGGAGTTGACGTGGAAACCGGACACGGACTTTTGATCTTTTTTTTTTTCTCCTCTTTTTCTTTCCCCCCCCTGCAAAAAAAAGAAAAAGTGTGAACATGCTGTCGATCAGACTGCTGGTCGTCGTGCTCGTCCTCGTCACGAACACGCGTTCGCTCGGCGGCGTGGGCCGCTTCAAGCGCGTACTCGTGCGACGCGCGGACGGCGAGCTCTCCGGTTCTGCAGGTGAACCGTGCGCGGTTCCCGCCGTCCGGAGGTCCCGGCGGCAGCCGCGCTCCCCGGCCGCGCTCTCCCCGGTGCAACGGCGCCTCCCGGCGGCCGGTCCGGGGAGCGGCGGCCGGGCGCCGTGCGCCGGAGGCTGCGGGTTCGACGCCGGCGAGGACGCCTCCCACGCCGGGGAGGCTTCCAGATTCCCCCGGGGACTCAACCGGAGCTTCCCGGCGGGGGAGGAGGAGGAGGGGAACTCCACGCTGGCTCCCCCCGGGGAGGACGACTACTCCGGGGAGGACGAGGACGCGGATCCCGGTCCCGCGCCGTGGGGCGGACCTGCACCCGCGGCGCCCCCGGCGTGGATGAGGGCGCTGCATTTCGGCGGGCGGCGGCAGCAGCTGCGGTTGAGGACGGACGCCGGCGTGGAGCTGCCGCGGGCGGAGTTCGGCCTGGAGCTGTGGGTCAAACCCGAAGGCGGGCAAAGCGACCCGGCGGTCATAGCAGGTGGGTCGCACTTCTTCTTCCGACCTCCTCCATCCCCTTTGTATCTTCTCCCGCTCCCTCCATACATCTTCTCCGGACCTTTCCGACTTTCCTCGACCTGGTCTTGTGCACCTCCTCTGACGCGCCGTCTCCAAAACATCCTACAGCTTTCCTCAAAATCCATCTTAACTCACCCGGTGACTTCTTACTAAATTGAGTCGTCGTGGATGTTTAGCTGAAAACGCTGTCAAAATCTTTTTTCAAAGTGCCGGAATTGAATTCAATTAGTCAGAATTGAAGGTGAAATATATTTGCGCGATGACATTTCAAGCCCGGTTGTCGAGAAAAGATTCCGCCAGAGCCCCCAAACTGAAAAGGTTCCGGATGCCCATAGACTCGATGGGATTGTCCAATAAGTTTGGGGTGAAGTCATGGATTTGAAGGGGAACCCCTTCGCTGTGCCCCCCTGCTAGATCGGGTTCGAAGTAGCGTTCGTTCCTGGGACGTCTCCAGAATCCCGACAGCCCCCTCCGCGACGCGGAATTCTTCAACGCATTCCCGCCATTTTTTCGCGCCGAGCTGCTGACATTGGACCGACGCCACGGGACGCGCAAGGAATCGACTAAAGAGCAGGTGTAGGATCTAAAACGCCGTCGCATGGGAGTTAGCAGGTGTGCTCCAGATTGACAAGCTGCAGAGGAGGCGTCGCCGCGTCGTCGGCTATCTGCTTACACGGCATCTCCGGCGTCCGTCA
The DNA here is from genome assembly GCF_037954325.1 of Fistularia commersonii. NCBI lineage: Eukaryota > Metazoa > Chordata > Actinopteri > Syngnathiformes > Fistulariidae > Fistularia > Fistularia commersonii. The sequence continues at coordinate 13,274,453 of NC_141308.1, forward strand.
CAGCGGATCAAACGGCGGTCTCGCGGCTCGCGCTCAAGTATGCGCTTACATAACCGTGAAATTCCCGCGGTCGTGTTTCATTCGGCGCGTCTTCCTAGCTCGCCGGGCCTCGGGGTGAGGCTCGCGCCCGGCGCGGCGCTAGAACGCGGGCGCGTAGCGAAGAGCCGCATATCTGACGTGCGCGTCAGGCGAATCGAAAGGGATAAAAGTGGCGCGGCGCGGCGCCACAGCTGTCCAGATAGCAAGCGAGACCACAGACCGTCCACGTCCGCTCACATTTACTCTGATCAAAGATCCAGATCCATTACTCAGCTGCTTCCCCCTCATTGCTTCCTTATGTCCGGGCGCCGCTCTGCGGCCCCGGCCCTTCTCCCCGCGCTGTCCGGAGGGACTCTGACGCTGTTTCGGCGAGGAAACAATCCCCCATTGTTCCCGCCGGGCGCGGCGCTGACGCCGGTCCGGTGGCGACGACCCCGCCAACGCGTCCGTACGTTTCACCGCCTGTCGTGGCAGGAGCCGGTCCGAGAAGCAGGGGAATTTCTGAATCTCGATGTCCGATCGACTGAAGATCACGAAGGTGTTCCTTCGTTGTGATAGCGGTTCTTAATTGAGAGGCGGAGCCTGTCACCTAAGGACTATTTACAGCCTCTAACTAGGTGGGGAGAACCTGGAGAGAAACCAGGCAGGATCTAAATCCAATTCAACAACCCAGGTATTCACTTATGTGCGGGTGTCGCCACGGCGCCAGGCCCGGAAGGCCGGAACCGGATCCCTTCGCCCTGCGGATGTCACCGAATGATCCGAACTCCACGGGGGATCAGAGGTGGAGCTCCGGACCTGGAAACAGATCAGTGCGCGAGAGCCCGTCTCCCCCCTCGGTTTTATGGGGTGTCCATCGAGGTGAAAATCCCCGGGAAACCCGGCTCCACCTGGCGCAGCTGCACCTCCGCCCCACTGTGAATAGTCCACCCGCGTCACAGATGACGGGAGATCGGCCGACGGGCGCCGACGCCTTCCCGACTACGCCGAACCCCCGGTGGCGTGACGGCCCTTTGTCAGAGCTTCCTTGCCTCCAAAGAGCAGACCTCCCAAAGCAGAACGAGATGAAGAACCGTGGTCCCTGGGGGGGGAGGGAGGGGCGTCATGCCATACCCTTGCACCCAGTGCACACTTTAAGTGCAGGCACACACACACACACACACACACACACACAGAGGGAGCGCAGAGGAGGGTGAAGGGGTTCCCTGACCCTCCGCTGTCCTGGCCCATCACATCTGTGCAGCAGATGTGGGATCTGTTGCCGCGGCAGATGGAAACATCAGGGTCTGCTTTTGGCCGACTGGAGCACCTCCTTCCTCTTTCTCCTGCTCCCTGGCTTGTTTATGTGTTTGCGCGGCCGTTTGTGTATTCGCCTTTGGTTGCGCGCCAGCGTCCCTTCCGGCCTCCTGACGCTCCCCTTCTGTTGCAGGCGTCCAGGACAACTGCTCCCACCCGCTCGGCGAGAAGGGCTGGTCGGTCGGGATCCGGACAGCGGAGTCCGCCGGGACCAGGGACGCGCGCTTCTACTTCACGCTCCGCACCGACCGAGCCCCGACGGCCAGCACCGTCTACGGCCACCGGCGCTACCGAGCCGACGCCTGGACGCACCTGATGGCCACGTACAACGGCCACAACATGACCCTGTACGTTGACGGAGCGAAGGTGTGTTCCACCAAGCCGTGAATCTTACCTTGTATGTGCACAACAAGTTCTTGCCACGTTCCTAGTCCCGAAATGCGGCTCGCAGAAGGCGCGCTCGGTGCTAGATGGAACTCTACGACTCAGTGCAGATGGAGTGCACTCGGAGGCGCGTCTTTGCCAAGGTTTCGTAGGCAAACATGCATGTCTATTTCCAACGTCGGTGTGCTTCCCTTTACGTTGCCATGGTTGCTAAGCCATACAACCACCAGAGGGCATTGGAGAGTTCACCCTTGTTCCATTTCAGCAAACATGGTGGCAGCACAGGGCCTGGTGATGAGATACATTCAAAGAGAAGAACTCTGTCCTCATACATGTCCATGCAGACAGAGAGTTCTTCTCCTTGGTTATCCCTTCTTGTTCCCTGTGCCGTATGCTGGTCGCTCTTGACCCCCTCTCCAGATCTTAAGGGTAGCCAAGGGTAGCAAACAGAGCAGCACCTCCTGAGGTTGTGTGGGGTCAGTGTTGCGCAGCATGCTCAAGTGTGACCAGGGAAAGGGACAAAGAAGGAGACGACAACATGGCGCCAGGAGACCGCCGTGGATACTCTGAAAGCAGGCACGGGGAAACACGTGGACAGACATACCGTGTACCTCAAGGGTACGCCATAGCGATGACCTCAGGAGGGTTGCCGTCTGAACATGGTCTCAAACACCTGAGGAAGCTGTTTTATTTCTGTAGTACCCCTTTGCTCCTCTGGGGGCGGTCGCTAGTCACAGGAACCCGGGGGATCTGAGGTCTTGGGCTGGAACGGGGGGGGGGGGGGGGGGGTAGAATTCGGAAAGCGAGGTTTGAGGCGGTCGGACCTTCCGACATTTCACTTCTGGTCCAAACCATAATAGCAGGTGTGAAAGACGCGCCGGGATCGAAGGCCTAACATTTGGTGCGACCCGAAGAGGTGGTCCGGGACCGGAGCCCGTTGCGGTCTGCTCGCGGCGCGGAAAACGATCTCTGGATGGTCTGGCCGCCCGGGCCAAGCCGAGGCGGGTTATATCACCCGTGAAACGGCAGAAGAGGAAAAACAGCTGGGAAGAGAGGAAGTGGGCATGGCGGCGAGGAGGAGGAGGAGGAGGAGGAGTTTTAACCGTTACTGTGTCACACAATTAAATCAAAATCCAGAACTGCTTTTTAACTACGCAACTTAAGTTGGTGTTGCTGGTAATAACACCGTAATAAGAGCTTAATAACAACCTTAACTTACCCGGTTTCCTGTCTCGGATTGAAGTTTGGCTTATTTCAAACAGGCCATCGATACATCCGCTGTGTGTGTGTGTGTGTGTGTGTGTGTGTGTGACACCCACCTGGTCCCTGTGGTGTTCCTCTCTGCAGGTTGGCGAAAGCAGCCTCCAGCATGGTGACCTCTACAGCCCCTTCATGAAGACCTGCCGGACCCTCTTCCTGGGCAGCAACCAATCGGAGCAGGGCAACAGCTTCAGGGGCCTGCTGGGGGGCGTGGTTTTGTGGGGTACCGCCCGATCGCACCAGGATCTGCTGAAGGGCCCGGCGAGCGGGGACAAGACCCAGCCCGTCCTGGCCATGTGGGCCGACTTCACTGACGTAACCCGCTTAATTATTCAACTCTAAAATCTGTAAAAGCTGTAAGATGTTTTTAAAGTACCCAAACGAGGGGTCTTAGTACCCAAACTAGGGGTCTTAGTACCCAAATGAGGGGTCTTAGTACCCAAACGAGGGGTCTTAGTACCCAAATGAGGGGTCTTAGTACCCAAACTAGGGGTCTTAGTACCCAAATGAGGGGTCTTAGTACCCAAACTAGGGGTCTTAGTACCCAAACTAGGGGTCTTAGTACCCAAACGAGGGGTCTGAGTACCCAAACGAGGGGTCTTAGTACCCAAATGAGGTGCCTTAGTACCCAAATGAGGGGTCTTAGTACCCAAATGAGGGGTCTTAGTACCCAAACAAGGGGTCTTAGTACCCAAATGAGGTGCCTTAGTACCCAAATGAGGGGTCTTAGTATCCAAACTAGGGGTCTTAGTACCCAAACGAGGGGTCTTAAGAGTACAAGTGTCATTGGTCCTTGTTCGTAGGCGGATCAGACGTGGACTCCGTCCAAAGTGGGCCTCCATCCCAGGATAATCGCCACTCCAGTGCCGGAGGAGGAGCCCGTGTCCCCGTTCCTGCCGCCGCTCTGCGGCCTCACGCCCTGCGACAACACCGACATCATCTCCGGCTACAACCGCCACTGGCGGCTCCGCGGCCCCAAGCGGATACGCTACAGGGTGGTCAACCTGGCCAACGACGACGGCGGCGACCCCACCGTTTCCCCGGAGCAGATCCGGCTCCAGCACGCCGCCCTGACCGAGGCCTTCCGCCCGTACAACATCAGCCTGGAGCTCAGCGTGCACGCCGTGAGGAACTCCAGCCTCCGGCAGCGCTTCATCCTCAGCAACTGCCGCATCGGGAAGATCGGGAACCGCCGGTGCGACCCCGAGTGCGACCACCCCAAGACGGGCCACGACGGCGGCGACTGCCTCCGCCTGGGCGCTTGCTACAACTGGAAGAGGCAGGACGGGGTTTGCAACATGGAGTGCAACAGCATTCACTACGACTACGACGACGGAGACTGCTGCGACCCGGAGGCCACCGACGTCCTGAAGACCTGCTTCGACCCCGAGTCACCCGACAGGTTTCTGCTTCTACCTTCTCGCATGCAGGGGATGTGGGGTACACCGAGGTACGTTCTGAACCAGGTTCTCCAAACTTGTCAATGTCCATGTGACCTGCACCTTGACAAATGGCAAGCGCTACATCTTTGAGGTAGACAAACAGAACAAGTCCCCAGTGTACGTTTTGTACTTGGTACGTTCCTGTGGCTTGAAGAGCGTCATCGCTGTAGTCTCCGGTTAAGGGCAATGTGGTTTTTTTGGGTTGTTGAGTCAACCTCGGGGCGAGATTCTATGTTGGAGGACTTCCAATACCTCAGAACGACAAAGGGCGCTCGCCTCTCGATGACCTGGCTACCACTCTTTGGTGGCATAGGGCGGGTCCATCGTTGGACCTCCAGCGCCAGAGAAAAATGGATTCATCCCAGAACATCTGGATGACACCACTGTGACCAGCAAATTGACCAACGTATCTCAGACTTCCCCCTTCACGCCGGCGCTTCATTTATAATTTCGAGTTCGTCACGGACATACCGCACCCCCCCCCGTCCTGCCCTCGGCTTTGACTCGAAAGCCCTCGACGGCAGGCATTTATCAAATCGCGCCTCGACGGCCCGGCATCGGTATGACATCGACATTTCGACGGCGCCGACCGCGCCGTTCAAGGCCCGCGACTTCTTACGTTTCTTTTCTAAGCTCGTCGGCCGCGGTGATGGTTGAGAGACAACACAAGGGTGATGGCTCGTAAAAGCGTCCCTCCTCCCTGTGATCCCCCGGCCCAGACACTATGTCACCTTGAAAGAATTTATTGACGGAGATCCTTGGCTCAGGGGTTAATTCCCAATTAGGAACGAGGGCACGCGGCGCGGCGAAGCCTTTTCCGGAGGCTGCCGCGAAGGCGTGGATGCCGAAGGACCCCTTTCACCCTTGCAGATGGACTCTTCGCCCCCTCCCGCCCCGGGGAAGGCGGGATCGAGGCCAGAACCTCCGGGCCGCGGAGCAGCTTCTGCCCCGATGCTGCGCGACTGACAAACTCAGCACCCCGATGAATAATTGCGGCTATTACTACATTACCTCATAGCGCTCTGGTGCAAGTTGAAGTGAATTATGCAATTTATGCCTGACTGCTGCTCTTACCCTCGAGTAACAGCTGCTGCCTCGCGCTGCGCCGACGCCATTTACTTTTTAATGGAGTGCGGAGCTGATTTATCGGCGCTTTTATTTGATTGTTTTGACCTGAACCGGCACCTACATTTGTTCCCCTCTCCGCGCGACACGTCGTGGAATGACAGTATATCATCTCGTGGCTTCCCTTTCAAAATGAAAGGGGCAAGTAAAGGCAAAAGAGGCCGGGGGAAACATCCAACTTTATGTCCTTTTGGGGGAAACTCAGAGATTCCTATCATTTCTCGCCTTAAAAGAAAGGCGACCATGTCGCAGGGTGGCTCCGCACTCGGGAAATCAACCCCGGTGCAGATGCGACTTTTAAAATCTGCGAAATGGAGGACGCGCCATTTATCGGTGACTATTTCCGGCGGGCCATAAAAGCACGGATCAATATAAACTATATCGTCGACGGTTTAAATTATCACCAGCTCCTTTGCTGCCGCCGGGTTAGTTATTATCTGAAATGGACGGTGCAACGCAGAACTTCGAAGCGACTCTGCACTGCCCTCGAGTGGACGTATGGCTTAGCAACCATGAAAGGAAGTACACGGATAGTGACGTTTGGAATGGACGTACATGTTTGCCTACAAAACCTTGGCATAAAGGAGTTGTAGAGTTCCATCTAGCACCGGGTGCTAGCTTTAGCTAGCTTCAGTTTTGGGACTAGGAACATGGCAAGTGCTCGGGGAGTGACGCTTGGCAACATTTGTACAAGACATACCCGTTCACATACCGGGTGCTAGCTTTAGCTAGCTTCAGTTTTGGGACTAGGAACATGGCAAGTGCTCGGGGAGTGACGCTTGGCAACATTTGTACAAGACATACCCGTTCACATACCGGGTGCTAGCTTTAGCTAGCTTCAGTTTTGGGACTAGGAACATGGCAAGTGCTCGGGGAGTGACGCTTGGCAACATTTGTACAAGACATACCCGCTCATGTAGGTAACCAGGGGGCAGAAAGGAGCCTAAAAAGGTACCGGCGCTGCTTTTGCGAAAGCTGGAACAGGCGCGCCGGGCACGCCGCTCTGATGCATCCGACGTTTAAAATTAAACAGCGTCGATTAAAACCGCCCCGGTGGAAATTGAAATGGGGTAAATTAGCCGCAAAACCGCAACAGCTGTCCCGAGATGGAAGTACTTGTTGAAATGCGCTCCAAACGAGCTAACGCGGTAACTAACGCTCCAGATGCGAACCGCCCGACGTAGCGCCTGACAGTTCCTCCAATCACGCTTGATATATTTGTAGCGCGCACGGCGAGCCCGCGGAGGCTGGCAGCCGGACCGACCCTCCGGCGGGCATCGCGTACAAATTGGTGCTCTCACTTTTCCCCCCGGGGATTTTCACAAAGCGGGGATGGTGGCTCGGGAGGCCAAAGTACACACTCGTCTCCGCTCGGCAGCCCGAGCGGCTGCCCGCTGCCTTCCATTTGGTCTGACGGACGGGCTCACGCGGAGCTCCAAATAGCTTGCGTGAAGTCTCTCCATGAGGTTGTCAGTCCAGGTTCTTAAAGACCTCGTCCATAACCCAAATTGTAACCACAGACTTGTGGAGTGGACCACTGGGAAACACGCCGCGCCGCGCTTTAAGGCAACGTCGCTAGCATGCTACGTCCGGGGACGACGGCTCGATGCGAGGACGCATTTGTGTTTTGTCGGGAAAAAAAAAAAAAAGCCAGCTTTCCATTTATACCCCGAACAAATTGACCGCTCTCGGGGTTTGTTTTCACAGCCTCCCGCGCCGTAACGCAGATCTATAAATCAACCGCTCCGCTAAGGAAGAAATAGAAAGTGCCATCGTTCTATTTATGTGAGATTTATGAGGATTTCTTATTTAGAGCATCCACAGCGGACCCGCTGTGAAAACACACGGACGGAGATTATCAGTCTGTAGTGAGTTTCGGGACGTCGCTCGGCATCCGGGCTGCAGATTTACCGCTCAATTTGGTGTTTGGCTCGCCCTCCCAGGAGCTGTCGCCGTCGCGTTGCAGCCCAGAGGATTTCGCGCGAGCGCCGGCCTCAACTCAGGTCGGCTCCTCCGGCGCGGAAGGAATGCGTGACCTGAGCGGCGTTCCGGGTTTTTCTTCGGTGTCGAACGGTCGGCGGGGAGTGAAAGAAGAAAAGCGAAGGTGAAAAGTCCAGCCAGCCAGAAAGGCTACATCACGCCGTCGGACCGTCACCCTCGTCGACCCTTCTCGCCGCCGTCCCGCTAGCTGTCGCTTTGCTAGCGGCGGAGACGCGGACCGTGCGGATCCCCTTGCCAGAGCAGCAGCTGGACATCTTCACCCTGAAGAATGTTCTGAAGGAAGACAGCAATTACGGACACCGGTCCAAACACTCCTCTACCTCCATTCCCCCCGCCTCCCTTTCGCAGCGGTGGAGGATGATGAAGAGGGACATGGAGTCCCGCGGTTGCCGCACCTCAATTACGTTTAGCCTCCACCATGGGAAGCAGAAAAGTACCGTATTTTCCGGACGATTGAGCGCCCCTGAATATAACCCGCACCGCCTAAAAATAGCTAAATAAATCTATGTGCAAACATACGGGCCGCACTTGTCTGGAAGCTGCAGACGGAGAAACATTTTTTTAACTTTTTAATCGAAAACATACCGCTAACGCCCACAGATACGTACTGGAAATGCTTTTTTTTTTTTTTTTCTAAACAGTGGCTGTAACACGGACGATGAAAAAGATGAATGATAAATAACACAAGGGAAAGCGCATCCGTCCAGCCATCACTTTCTGTCCCAGCTAAGTCGTTTTCTTCGGTGTCGGACGTGAACGGCTTCCGATGTGACGAGGGTAAATATGGTAAAGCTTGTTAGCCCCAAAATATCCATAGATCAGACGTATGGTTGTTTAAGACGCCGCGTTCAAAGCGTCGGAAAAAATTAGCAGTCTACATCCCGGAAATGACGGTAGTTCAAAATAGGATGGTAGCTACATGGTAGCCGTCCATGAGCGCAGGTGTAGCCGTCTGTTTCCATTAGCGATAGCCACATAAATCTAGAGTCGGGTCATGCAGTCCTTGTTTACGTAGCAGAAAACAACAGGATTAGCTTAACAAGGCTGGATGTTTATGTTGTTTTAGCCGAAGAGCCGTTGATTTAAGGAGTTGCTGTGATCCGCAAGCTTTTAGCGATATAAAGATCTCAAATCTAGAACCTTCTCCGGCCTCACAGACACGTAGCATTCGCCGCCATGCACCGGGTCACCATCGCCATCGTCAGAGACGGCGCCGAGTTCTTCTTGACCCGCAACTCCTTGGCACACTTTCGTCAACAAGCTAGGAAAAGCGCAACACTCCCGGAGGTGATCTTAGTGCCCGGGTGACTCCGGTGGTTTGGCCGCACACAGGAAACGTCACCGTTAGCCGTTGTTTGCGTCCTAAACGACTTGGAGTGGACGGGCAAGAAGGGGAAAGAAGGGGAAAATGGCGGTTGGCTGTCGCGCCGGTCGGATGTTGTCGCCGGTTTAGGCTTCAGGACGCAGACGTAGACGTCGGCGGACTCTGTTGTTTTGCTCGGAGTTGGCCTCCGGCGAGGGGACGGGGTCTGGTCCTTTGGCCCCCGGTTCCATCGGATCCCAGATTTGATGTTTATTGCAAAGAATACCTCGAATGGAAATGTTTCCACCGCGCCAGTCTGCGCACGATAAAGGAAATCGTTTGTAGCCCTGATGAGAAAATTGGAGAGATCAGCGCGCCCTGGCTGGACTGTCGCGTCGCAGTTTGGGCTGATTTGAGTCAACTCGATTAAATCTAATTTATATCGCGGCGATTCGGAACAGAAGGTATCTCCAGGTGCTCGTCGGAGGGCCGTCCTCCTCGTCGCATCCGCGAGGAAGGTCATCGGAGGCCGGCGGCGGTCGGATTTAACGCGTCGACCGTCGCATTTCATCCGATTTTCGTGCAAAAAGTTTTTTCTCTGTTTTTTTTTTTTTTTTTTTTTTTTTGCCTGAGATGTTTGTTTTCTTTGGCTCTCGCTGGATACAATTTTGAAAAATAATAAAAATCAAAAAAAGGCACAGTCTGTGCTCCTGGACGGGGATCAGTTCCTGCCTATAAGCTCCCCATCTTCCACTCAGAACCCGCGGACGGCCAAAACTCACTCGGGGGGCGGCGGAGGAGCGTCGCTGTTCTTCCGGAGAGGCTTTCCGTGGCTCGGGTCGCCTGACCGCCGCGCTAAGCTGCTTCGTCCACGCCGGCGTGAGGGGTTTCTATCAGGTGGACCCCGGGGCCTCCTCCTTTTCTGAGTGGGGGATGCTTTCTTCTTCCTCTCGCCACGGTCCCTGGATCCGGCCAGCATCCCCCAGAATTAATGCGAGGATGACATTTCACTGGCATTTGCAGAGCGCCGAACTATTTTCATGTTCCGGCCCTCCTCCTCCTCCTCCTCCTTCTCCGATTGTGGGACCCTCTACGTGTGCAGCTGCTCCTGGTCAGCGCGAGGCCAGAGCTTTTCTTTTTTCTTCTCCAGCCAGCCGCTGTCACGAAACACATTTGCTCAGGAGGAGCCAATTCGAGCGGCGTCGCCAGGTACACTGCAGATTCTGGCATGGCGGCAAAGCGAAAGGGAGCGAGGAAGGGGGGGGGGGGGGAGTGGGGCGGCATGGTGTCCGTCTAGAATAAGACACATGTCCGGGATTTGCTAGCGTTTTGTTGATTAGCGTTCCTGTGCCTCCTCCAGGCTGACTCCCTCCCATCCAGTGACCTTACGGTCTGGGGTGCTAACAAGGCTACACTTGGGTGGTTGGGTGGTTGGGGGGGGCGGCTTGCTCAAGGGCACTTCGGACATACGGGAGGAGCCGTGGGGATAGAACCGGCAAACTTCTCATCGGAGACATTGTAGACCTCAAGGGTACGCTCCCTTGACCTCGCTCTTCTCGCCCCCTGCGGTATCCTGGCCTCCACCCGTGTTGGGGGGGGGGTCGATGACGTGACGGGAGTCGCTATGGTAACAAGGGTAACCCTCTGGATACCGCAGGGGGCGAGAAGAGCGTGGGCGAGGGGGCGTACCCTTGAGGTCTACAATGTCTTCAATGAGAAGTTTGCCGGTTCTATCCCCAAGATCCTCCGGTATGTCCGAAGCGCCCATGAGCAAGCCCCCTTCTATCTACGGGAGGAGCCGTGGGGATAGAACCGCCAAACTTCTCATTGGAGACATTGTAGACCTCAAGGGTACGCCCCCTCGAACTCGCTCTTGTCGCCCCCTGCGGTATGCAGGGGGTAACCCTTGTTACCATGGCGACACCCGTCACGTCATTGACCCCCTCCCCCCCCCGCGGGTGGCGGCTACCTCTGTTCCTCCGAGATGAGAGAGTCGACAAGGAAACGGAGGTGAGGCCGACGGATTCCCTCTCGTTCCTTAAATTCAACCAAGAAACGACAGAAGACGTCTTCCTTTAATCAGATGAAGACGGGGATGAGGTCATGCGTGGCGCTCGCTCTGAAATTGAATTTTAGATGAAGGATGAAAAAAAAAAGAAGGCCTTTGGTCTCAGCTTAATCTAATTTAAGTCGAGGATAAGTGAAAGAAACAACGATGTCTTCTTGGATTTCACCGCCGTATCGGTTTTTCTCATTCCAAAACTCTCCAAAAGGGACAGAAGGGAGTCCACCGGGCGGTCGCAAGAGGGAAATGTAGAAGAATCGTACCCTAGTGAGATCTTCTGGCGTTCCCACGAGATATCCCTCGTCTTCTTCCTTCTCTGGTTCACTTCTCCTGGGTCAGCTGACGCCTCCTGCACCTTCTGCCATCAGGACCATCTAGTACAGCAGAGGGAGGGGCACCACTCCATGGCTGGAGGTTTGAGAATTCACAAGTGTTTTCACTCAGGGAATCCGCCGCTGAAGACCTCTTCATCTCCTCGAGGACTGTTTTTATCCGCAAACGGCAAACGCTTAGCTTTGTCGTCGAGGTGCAAAGGCTTTGCCGCAGCCTCTGGAGCACATCTGCGGGTCGACTTGCCAAATCCTCTTGTCTGTGCGTTAGTGGACCGCTGCACAAGCAGCGACCCTTCCACCTCCACCAGATCTCCACAACGTAGCCTCCTTGTTTTCACCTTTCCCATCACACTTGGAGGATCCCTGCACCACCCAGCATGGGTTCCTGCCCCGCATTTCTGGCATACCGTCCATATTTAATCAAATCTACACGTATGACGGTTTAGAAAACGTCCATGCTCGCCGAGGTCGGGAGGCCCGGCTTCGACGGCACCGATTTGGGCGCTGGAGTCGAGGAGGACAGTTTGCAGAGAGCAAGGGGCCGGCACAAAGCTCGGGGGGGGAAATCTAAGGCGAGATTTACGGCCCCGAAACCTGAGCGAGGAGGCGACCGTGTCAGCCTGACCTTCTTCAGCCGGGCTTTTTCTGCAAACACTCTTTGCAACACCGCCACCCCTGCGGGCGCTAATGCTAACGCCCCTCCGGGCAGAGGTGCTTATGACAGCCCTTCGCAAAGTGAATTCCAGGTTCTCCTCGCCCGAAGCTCATCCCGGCTCTTGGCGTTCGCGATCTAGCGGGCTAGCGTCCGCCGGGTCAACGGGTCGGGGCGCAAATTTCCTCTCCGACCGCGGTTTCCCGGCTCGGCCGGATTCCGAGTCGTCCGATCTCGTCAATATCCTGTCAGATACTGGAATTTTCTCAATTTCCTTGACCTCCTTCCCAGTGCAGGTAAATATTCTGCAGAGGCACGAAGCTTTTTAGCTAACAACGTCAACGGGCTCCTTGCGCTCTGTCCGCCCTTGCACGCAAAATGTCTCTTCGCCGTCCCGGCCGAGCGCGAGCGGCCTCCTTTCCACGACGTTTACGTAAAACTCCGCCGACTCCGCCGGCTGTTTGTTTTCACCAAGCACAGTTTCTGCTCTGAATCCTTTCCAAGCTCATTCCCAAAACAAACATCACACGCGGTTTGTGTTTTGGGTTTGTTTTCACTTCGGGGTTTTGACTCTGGACGGTTTAGATTCCCTGGGTTCGGTTCATCTTTTTCGTTCACGGAGACTCCGTACAGAAGGGAATCCTTCCCGCTTTGCCTTTTGTACGCTCGGGTGTCAAAACCGCCTCATCGGCAGGTCCTCCTGGATCCTGAGCCTCCGTAGCCGTTAGCGCTGCCGTGCTGTTCGGCGGGTCGGACCGACGCGGCCCTCGGCGGAGGATCGGCTCGCTCATTTGTTTCGCGGGCGATGTCACGCCTGCATGCGGAACCCGCAGTAAATCAGGCGCTCGCCGCGATATTTTTAGAAGGTGCCTGATGATTCTTTGGGAGTTCAAAGAGACGAGCTTGTCAACGGCGATATTTAGACTGGACGCCGCTCTGCATAGTGATGATAGTCGCGCCGGGATCCAGGCTTCTCGCCTCCCGCCGACGGGAATCCAGTTAATTCACTACGCGGGCTATGAATCACGCACAACAACTCGTCGTCTGCCAGTTTGGCCTCGTATCTCCATTCAGACGTCCCACGAGTCCCCCCGCGGCTCAAGAGTCAACTCTTCAGCGGTCCATTTCCTGTCACACGGAATTGCGTCGAGCGCAGTGATGGATGTTGCGCGCAGCCTCGGCTGAACTCAGCCAAAGTGATGTTGTGAGAGTAGTGCCTCCCCGAGGTATCTTAAATCTTTAACCTTATTTAGCCGGGCGACGGGCCTGAGAAAGCGCATTTACAGCAACACGTGAAGTCCGGGACGGATCGCATCGCAACGAGGCTACGTAGCGACGCCAGAGGAACGGCGTCTGGCCTTACGGTACGGGAGGACGAGGAGCTCACCTGTTGGCTTGGATTCTGGAAATTCATTGACGGAGGCAGAGTTAAGTAGCGTTCAGAGATTAGCCCTTCGTCTAATCCGCCTCTAAATCTTAGGATATACCGGGAGGGGTAGCCTAGGCGGTGAGGGCAAGAGGCGACTGGGTTCTCAACCGAAGACCGAAAGCAGGGGCGGCGATCGGAGCTACCGTCGTCGTCAAGCGCTTGGAATGCCCCGGGAAGCCGCGGCGGCCCCTCGGCGAAGGTCCCGGCCAGGACCCGCTGTGAGGATCCCAGAGCTGCCGGGCCGGCGGGGCGGCAGGAGGACGGCGGGAGCGTTCCAACCATGGGAGAGCCAAACGGAAAAATGCCACGTGACATCATTTGCTGAAGACAAAAACCCAAAATAACCCAAAAGTTGGCTTGGTTTGGGGTCAGGGGGGGGTGAGGGGGCCTTGGGAGCAGGCGGTTGAAAAACACTTGAACGGATTCGGATGGAGAGTTGACAGAGTAGCAGTGGGGGAGCGAGAAGAGGTACAGTCGGTATGCCCGCCGTCTCAGGTCCAGTTCGGGGAAGTCTTCCGACCTGTCCACCTTAAACCCCACCTCTTGCGCCGGTGGGCAGAAGGGATGGGCTCGGTCTACTGGGAAGCCCCCTTTCTGCTTCCCTGTCTTGAACTTCTCCTCACTCCTTCATCCAGCTGAACTTCTCTTGCGCTTCCTCCGTAGGGCCTACATGAGCGTCAAAGAGCTGAAGGAGGAGCTACGCCTGAGCAGTACCGACACGCTCAACGTTTTCTTCGCCAGCAACTCCGTGCGCGAGGAGCTGGCGGGCGCCGCCACCTGGCCGTGGGCGAAGGAAGCCCTGACGCACCAAGGTAACCCGGCGACAAGCAACGCTAGCGGATATTCTTCTGCCGGAGAACATCCGTTTCCACGGATGTTCTCGCCCCCTGATGCCATTTGATTGCAAGTCCACCTTGGGTCGTGTCTCCAGGTGGGTGAAGAGGGGATGTTCTCCAGGCTAGCATGGAGGCTAGCTAACCGCTTCTAATTGGAAGTTGCTCTGGCAATAGCGTGTTAGCGCCCACTAGCGGCCAAAGCAAAAACATCGGGGCGGAATCGTCCAATCGTGACGTAAAGACGGCCGACATCGAGAACGTCCACGAACATTTAGCGCTTCTATATTTTCAAATAGCAACAAGCGGTACCGACGTTCGGGCAGAGTGGTCGTTGTCAAGGTAACAAACTACATCGCACTCCATAACATAGCGCTTTGAGTTTTTATTCAAAACCCATCCATGCGTTTCGCTTGGCGGCGTCCGATTGAAATGGAGGGGAAACAAGATGGCAGCGATTTTCCCGGCACGCTGCCCCCAACCAGGATCGTTAGTCCCCCTTTCCACTGGAAAACGGCTAATCGACCCGACAACAACAACCAAACAACCCCGCAAACAATCGTAGCCGCCCTTGCCCGCGAACCAGCTGCTCTTTATTTGTTTACGCGCGTTTCTTCTTCGCGCGCCAGCGCCGAGTGCCGAGCGGCGCGGGGCGCCATCGGAGCGCCAGGCGGAGGAAGCGAATCTGGAACAATTGACCCAATGTGTGAAATCAGTGTTTTCAGATCCTCCGTCGTGCTTGTGTTTGTTGTCGATAGCGACGGGACGCCGGTAGAAACGCACCCAACCAGCAGGGGGTGGTGACAATACGCCGAGAGCTGGGGTTTGGAGTTTTTGACCTGAAGGTCGGGGGTTGGACGGGGAGAACTTTGGTTTGTGAAACACCACCAGAAGAAGACCACGGTGCGACCTTCACGGAAAACAGAACCAAAAATCCCTTTTTGTCCTACCATGTGTGCCGGTTGATTCCTACGAACCAGAACCCCTCCTGTGATCCAAGTGTCTTTCTGAGTCGAAAAGCTATTTTCAATTTTTTGGGCTCTTACTTGTCCAAAGAAGAAGAAGAAGATCGGGGATCTGGACTTTCCCACTAAATCCAGAGTTCCTCGTTATCAGCCTCGCTGTCGGGTTCCCCCTATAGTTGTTGTCTTACATAAGAACCCCCTTACGGGGAGGAAACTCATCCCATCCAGGGAGGAGTGTGTGCAAGAGTGTACGAGTGTGTGTGTGTGTGTGTGTGTGTGAGGGTGACCTTGTGCTGAGTTTACTATGTGATGACTCACTTTTCTGTCATCCATCTATATTTACTACCGGTGAGTCATCTAGTGAGAAGCTGGGAACTATCTAATCCCCCCTCCATCCCAGGTGGGATGGTGCTGAACCCCTCCTACTTTGGCACCAACGGCCACCACAACACCATGATCCACGAAATGGGCCACATCTTCGGACTGTACCACGTCTTCAAGGGGGTGAGCGAGCGGGACTCCTGCGACGACCCGTGTCAGGTAGAGGTCGACGGAACGTCCGAGTTGTGCGGATGTTGGATTTAAACGCCACCCTTGCGTTTCCTGGCGCCGGTGTCCCTGGATCCATCGACCGAGGGTCTGTTTCTGACAGGAAACCACCGCGTCCATGGAGACGGGAGACCTGTGTGAGGACACGGCCCCGACGCCCAAATCCAAAGCCTGCCACGACCCCGGCGCCGTCGACGACGCCTGCGGGGTCACCATGTACCACGACACCCCGTTCAGCAACTACATGAGCTACACAGGTAAACCGCGGCGCAAGCCTGGTGTCAACTCAGGCTCAAGTCGAAGGTCCACGCGGGTTCAAGCCCGAGGATGAAACATGAGGTTCAAATCTAAGGTCAACTTAGGTTCCAACTCAAGATAAACCTGAGGTCAGCTCAGGTTTAAGTCGAAGGTCAACTTAGGTTCCAACTCAAAATAAACCTGAGGTCAAATAAGGTTCCAACCCGAGATAAACCTGAGGTCAACTCAGGCTCAAGTCGAAGGTCCACGCGGGTTCAAGCCCGAGGATGAAAGATGAGGTTCAAATCTAAGGTCAACTTAGGTTCCAACTCAAGATAAACTTGATGTCAACTCAGGTTCAAGTCTAGGATTAATTCGGGTTCAAGCCCTAGGTCAACACAGGATTAAACCGGAGGTCAACTCGGGTTTAAACCTAAGGTCAACTTAGGTTCCAACCCGAGATAAACCTGAGGTCAACTCAGGTTCAAATCTAAGGTCAACTTAGGTTCCAGCCCAAGATAAAGCTGAGGTCAACTCAGGTTCAAGTCGAAGGTCCACTGTGGTTCAAGCCCGAAGATGAAACCTGAGTTGACCTCAGGTTCAAGTCTAGGATTAATTCAGGTTCAAGCCCAAGGTCAACACATGATTAAACCGAAGGTCAACTCAGGTTTAAACTTGAGGCCAATTCAGGTTCCAACCCGAGATAAACCTGAGGTCAACTCATGTTCAAATCTGAAGTCAACTTAGGTTCCAACTCAAAATAAATCTGAGGTCAACTCAGGTTCAAGTCGAAGGTCCACTCGGGTTCAAGCCCGAAGATGGAACATGAGGTCAACTCAGGTTCAAAATCTAAGGTCAACTTAGATTTAAACCCAAGATAAACCTGAGGTCAACTCAGGTTCAAGTCTAGGATTAATTCAGGTTCAAGCCCGAGGTTAACTCAAGTTTAAACCTGATGTCAACTCAGGTTTAAACCTGAGGTCAACACAGCTTCCAACCCAGGATAAACCTGTGGTCAACTGAGGTTCAAGTCTAGGATTAATTCAGGTTTCAAGCCCGAGGTCAACTCAGGATTAAACTTGGGGTCAACTCAGGTTCAATCATGGGTCAACACAGGTCCCGACCCGAGCTGAACCTGAAGTCAGCCCACGACTAACAGGGCATCTTTCCTGTCGTTGCTCTGCGTCAGACGACAACTGCACCAATCACTTCACTCCCAACCAAGTGGCGCGGATGCACTGCTACCTGGACCTGGTCTACCAGGACTGGCTGACGGATCCCCATCCAAACCCCGTCCCCCTGGCCCCGATCGTCACCGACCAGGGCCCGGAGTCCGTCTCCCTCTACTGGCTGCCGCCCGTCCGGGGGCCACTCTATCGCAGGTGGGGGTGGGTCTGCAGCTCAGTCTGTGGGAGGAGATCTTTTCCTGCTCCACTACGGTTCTAAATGCCAGTATGTTGGACTGCCGGCATCTCCTAGTCAACTTCTAGTAATGTGTGCGAACACTTTTTGGGGGTGAGGCATGACATTTTTAACCGATTGTTTCCTCCCTTCCCAGCACCGCCTCTTCCTCCCCCCCTGCGACCGCCGTCAGCTGTGGAGATTGCGAGGCGGACGGCGTCTTCCACCAGTACGCCTCTGAGGCCACCTCTTCTCGCATCTGTGATACGTCCGGCTACTGGACCCCCGAGGAGGCCGTAGGTCAGTCAAACCTCCCTTCGGTTCGTTTTGACCTCTTTCCGACTTACCGTTCCTCAACACTGGGACGTTTGCACGCCCGTAAGGTGCAAAACCCAAGACAAACCCTTGAAGGTTTGCGGTTTTGTATTTATTAGTTTGTACTTTTGAGCGAAAGAGCACAACGAACCAGCCCTGAAGCTGCTGATGAGGAATTCTTAATATGGCCATTGAAAATAAAACCAGAGTATTCAAGTAAACAACAGCCAACCCAACAGAAGAGGCAACCACAGGGACGACTTTTGAACTCGGGACCCTTTTACAAACAGTCCGTCGCGTGGTTTTGAAAATGATCTCCTTGCACGATGGGCAGTAGGAAACCCCCGGAAACAAAGTAGTACACTTGCCAGGCCTGTAGTTGGCGCTGTGACTTTGGGAGAAAGGCACTTCGTGTCCCAGGAAGGGAAATGTCAGCACTACATCAAGAAAGGGGAGCAAAAGGGCGGAGGATGGGGTGGAGTCATTCCTCGGCGTGACCCCGAACTACGTTCCAAGAGAAGTTTGACTCTGCGGGCCACCATTGTTGCGCCGGTCCTCTTCCTCGCCGAGCATACGTAGACACTCTTCCCCTTCGACAGAGTGAAGAGCACGAGCAGTACTCTGGAGTCCGCCATTGTTGTTATGGGCTACCCATCCGTGCGTGGCAACCTTAGCGCCTGTTGTCCAAATGTTGCCTTTTTTTTCTCTGCCTCCATGGAGACAGGCATTTTCAAATCTCCCAAACCCCCGAGTCTGTCTCCACCTCGTCCCCTTTGTCAGGCGTACCCCGATGTAGCCAGACAGACGCAACCGAAGCTTCTGCGTTTATTCTGCGTTTGCATCCAACATCCGTTGTCGTGTAAACGGGGGCCTGAAAATCTGGAGTTACCTAAGTTGAACTCCCCTCCCGATCCTCTCCGCTCGCTGTCAGTTAAAGAATGCGGTGATTTCAGGTTCGACCCCCTCCGCCGCCCCTTTCTCCGCTCCAGCTCACGTCCTCCCTGTGAAATTCAGGTGCGTGAGAGTCTGAAGGCTCCTGGAACGGGAAAAAAGCAGTAAATTATTAAATGATAATCGCCCCTTCGCGACAGACCTCAATCCGTCTCCGCGTGGACGCTAGCGAGCTAGCTTTTTGAAGCCTAAATCGAAGCACATGGTTCTCGTTAATCCAATCAGTGTTGGAGGAACCCGGCTAAGTGACAGGACTTGCAGCCGGGAGGAAGCGCGAGGAGGCGAACAAGAGTCGGAAAAAAAAAAAGAAGGGTAGATGTATAGCGAGGAGAAAGAATGAACACGTAAACAAAACGCTTTCCGTCCTCTACGTGGAAACTCTACCCAACTATGTGGAAATCCTACGTTGGAATTTGGGCTTTTGGGCGGGGGGTAGCATGGAGGAAAGGGCGGAGGGGGGGGGGGGGGGGAAGAAGGGATTATGGCTTCCTCTCTTTCGCTTCGGAATCACAACGATGACAGAGTCAATTACAGTCTCGCTCGGCGCGGTGGTCGGCGCACAGCTGAGGAGACAGCTCGTCTCCTGCCCCCCTCCCGGATTCCCTTTCGCCCTTCGCCACTTCTGAGGGCGGTGGTGCGCGGGGGTCGCCCGGGCGAACCGGGACAGAAAGCAATTTGTTTGAAAAAAAACCGAGCCAAATATTTGTTTACGCCACCGGCCCTGAAAACGTGGCGCTCCCGGCGCTGGGGTTTGTCTGGGCGAAGGAACGCAGCAAAGCCCCGTCCCCTGTCGAGGGAGATTACGGTAATAACAGGCTGGACGGGGGGATTAAAGTCCAGGCTGGAAATTGGGCCGTTTAAAGGTGCATTATGTGTTCGGGTCCAGGGAGTTCCAGCGAATTCCAGACGAGTCTCGACACTCCTTTCGGGTCGTCGGTCCCGCGTGGCGGTGAAAATCCCCCTGAACCCGGTCCTGCTGCTGAACCTCCGCCTCCGTCCTCAGAGATCGGGGTGAAGTTCTGCCCAGGACACCGGACAACAGACCACTGGACTTGTACCTCGGGCCTTTACACCTTTCAGAAATGGTCGGTGCTTCCTTCTCACAGCAAGAAGGTGGATTCCCACCTTGTTTGGAGTCTCCAATGTACCCCCCATGTCTGCGTGGGGTTCCTCGGGGTTCTCCGGGTTCCCCGAAACACCCTTGTATTGACCGGTCGCCGGTTCATGGTGAATCCTGCCTCTTGCCCAATGACAAAGGGTGCGGCCCGACCGGACCCCAACTGCAGGATCAGCGGTATGGCTCGTGGATGAATGAGCGCAAGGTGCCCGACGTTGAGACCCCGACTGAAAAACTCCCGACGTTTGGACGCGAGGAGGTGCGAGTCCTCCGGTTAGGACTTGGCCAGAGTCGCGGCAGCTGCGAAAACCTCGTGGAACTGCTTTTCATGCGACGGCCAATCAAAACACTGATAGTGTTCCAGGGGATGATGGACTACTGTTGACGCAGCATCGTCTTGGCCCGGCCGCTGTCAGCTTGATAACGTGGCCCGGAACCAAAATGGACCGAAGTGTGAAACCGAAGATCGTGTCTTGGACTCTTCGGGAAAGGAGCGGTCTTTTCTGCGCCGCCAGCCCTCCTCGCAGACGTTTGGCCTTTTTAGGTGGTGTTTTCGCACCCGGAAAATCCGTGGCAACGAGAGTCTCGACGGACTTGGAATCTTGGCGTTACTAGTTTCCGCGTACGTTTGTATGGACGGCAAACACGCCGAGGACGTGCGATCGCTCAATCAGCCGGGACGGTTCGCTCGGCAGGTGGTAACTGGAGCACAGAAGTGGGTCAGGGACGTTAAAACCCAATAAAAACGATTTAATTGGACGCGGAACGAGTAAACGACCCTGATTGCGGGATGAGTCATCGAACACTTTCAACGGGAAGAGAAAGAAAAAAGGAAAGAATGGTGGATTTCGGGGGTAAATGCTAGAAAACCGACGTTTTCCCGACATTCCCTGACCTCCGACAGGAACGTTCGATCCCCGGCTCTTCCCGCCAGGGTGCCAAAGTGTCCTCAGGCAACATACCCGACCTCCCGGTTGTTCCCAACGGCCAGGTCGACATCTCCACACTGCAGTCGGTTGGCCCCTTCCCCTCATAGTAAGAAGATCCCTTTAATCCCCACGGTGGCCTTTTCTGTGTGGAGTCTCCACTACCTCCAGTTGTCTTTGTTGGGTTCCCACCAGGTTCTTCCTGCTGTCCAAAAACAAGCAGGAGGTTCACTGGAGTCCCCGGTTTGTCACCGAGAGAGCGAATAGTTGTATCTCTTTGTGTACAAGTCCAGGGTGAGTTTCTTGTCCATTGACAGCAGGGATAATGTCCAGCACCCCTGCAACCCCGAGTGCGGGAAAAGTAACAAATCGTAACTCCTGACCTCAGGATGGCCTTTGGCCTTCCTGGTGGGACGTCTTGTCGTGATGATCTGAGTAATCACTGTGTTACATTACATTACATTCCAGTCATTTGGCACATGCTTTTATCCAAAGCCACTTACAAAAAGTGCATTTGAGTCGCCCAAGATCCGAAGTACCAGTCATCGGAAGTCAGAAGTGACCACTCGTACATACATTCATTTTTTGTTTTTTTGGTTTTTTCGTAGGGAGTTGGGGGCTTAGTGCGATTAGTGGGGTAGTGCTCGGTGAAGAGGTAGTACTGCTTGGTGAAGAGGTAGTACTGCTTGGTGAAGAGGTAGTACTGCTTGGTGAAGAGGTAGTACTGCTTGGTGAAGAGGTGTCCGGTGGATCCCCGGAATCCGTTGAAAATCGGACGCTGTCGTCTCAACGCGGGAACGCCATCGGCACCTGCTAGCTCTGATCGCGCCGTCCCTGCGACGAACAGCACCTGCATGTCGGCCGGCAGAAGCACGAGGCTGTGACACTTCCAGGGTATCCAGGGGAGCAGGAGCATACCGCGTGGCTTCGCGCCCATTTGCGGGGACTGCGCCAACCACCGGCGCCAAAAGCAGCTCCGTGGCGTCCCTGCATACGCGTAGGTGCGTCACATCCTTCCCGCTAATGCGACGTCCGCGAGCCCGAAGCTGACGTTTAATGACCCGACTGTTTTCGTAGACAAGAACAAGAACGGCCTGTTCGTGGGCTTTTACAGCCTGTGTCCGTTTACATGCTTGTTTAGAGGCCAGTCTCGGCGTCACTCCCTTTTGTCTCCCGGATGGTTCGCTGCGCCGCCATGCACGGCCGATCGCCGCGAGTGTGTAACACCTCATTAACGCGCTGATTTTATTTGGCACCCGCCAGGGAAGGGGGCGGAGGCGGAGGGGACTCGGATAATAATAACTTGACCATAATGCGATTCCATTGCGCTGCTCACTGACACGGTTACAATTAACAAGTAATTCTCCTGGCGTGACGCTGGGAGTGCAGTGTTTCTGAACGCCGGCCATCTTTTAAGTAAGAGAGCAGAACTCGTAAGTTTCTCAGCTGGAAAGTTCTGCTCCCCCCGCGTTATTAATGGGTAGTTGCTAAGGTAGGACTTGGAAAAGTGTTAAATCAGTCACAAGTAAATAGAAGAAGACAAGGCCCGTTAAAGAGGGAGGCCGATTCTAAACTCGGCTAATTTGCCTCATCGTTCCAGCGCGGCCCTTTTTCACCCCGGACGACGTGAGGGAACAATAGCTCCACTGTCACGGGGATGAAATATCGCAAGCACTTTTTTTTGGAAGGCGTGCGAAAAAAAAAGCCCAAAACAAGCGGCATCATCCCTTTTTTCCATCGCAACAGCGGCGTCTGAAATCACAGGGGTGGAAATGAAACGCAGGCGCGTTAGCGCTCGGTCTGAACATCCTGTATCGCCGAGTCAAGATTCCGTGAGGCGGCGCGGGGGGTTGATTGGAGGAGCTTTCGGCACCTTTTGCCGGACCCTTAGCGGGCAAGAGAGGGCCGGTTCATTCATCTGGCGCCATCTCCAGAAAGTAGACCGGCTGAATCGATAGAAAACACATGGACACATCGTGCCTCTGAAAGGTCGCTCCGACACCGAGCCCGGGGATCCACTTTTAAGTCCCGCGCTCGTTATCTGGAGTTCCGAGAAGTTCCCCGAAGGCGTCGCCGCGCTCGCAGGAAGTGGCCGGTAAAGGTCGCCAGTTCTGTCCAGCTTAATACCGGTTGTCCAGGATCGGCAATGCGGCACAGAGTGCAGCAGGTGACCTATGGTGATGAAGGACCCTCCCGTTGCCTTTAACAGCCTGGAAACACACACATACGTGCACACACACACACACACATACGTGCACACACACACATACGTGCGCAAGGTGCAAATGACAGAAGCAAATAGCTCGCAGCCCCTCGTTTATGCCTGGATGTGAAAAACGGGGGCATTTTTTCCAGAGGCGAGACCTTTTTTTCCTCCACCTTTATTCTAGGAAGGGGAATCAGGCCCTCTTTAGTGCCGTCCTATTTGCCTACACACACACACACACACACACACACACACACACATACGTAGGTGCGCACAAACACAGCAGACACACACAAGCACACACAGTCCGACCATAGAAAGCTGCTTTTACTGCTCAGCAAAGAGCAGCTTCATTTCGGCAAACACTCCATGTATCACTCTGCGCCGCTATTGCTAAAGTCCCGTTTCTGGTAAGGCCTCCGGCCGCCCGGCCCTCCGGATGAATCGAAGGGTTACCTCAAAACTGCCTCGAGTACCTTCGAGAGCCTTTGAGACATTTGGAGACCAAAAAGCATCGATCGGTAGAAGTGAGTACAAGTAGAGTCCCAGAAAAACAAGAGTACCTTTCTTATTCCTGTCATTCTGCTGCCACCCCGGCGCCGTCCACTGGCGTCCTCTGGTTCCCATTGGATTTCGGTTGCAGGAATACATTTCCTTTTTGCTAGTTCCTTCCCTTTACCACCTTCATCAGTTTACCTAATTGGATCAACATGCCTCTTTCTGGAGTCTCAATTTAATGTAACCATGGCAACTCTGATTGTAGGAAGAGTTGGGCTCGGGGTGATTGTCCGCAAACAACAAACGCAAAGTATGACTCACATACATTGGATCTTCATTGGAGGGGCAGCAGGGTGGTGAACACTCCGGCCTCACCGCAAGGATCTGTTCCTGGATCCATTCCCACTGGCTTCTCCAGGTTCTGTAGCTCGGGTTCACTCCAGATCAGAAGTTAGCATCCGGGCGCTGGTTGAAGTTAAACCTCACCTCTTGTTTCAAATGTCAAGTTGACCCCGGACCCTTGTTGACCCTGCGAAGGAAGCCTTTTTTACATGAAGTATGCAAAAGTTCCTGTCCACATTCCTCTGTTATTTCTCCACCATCTTGGTTCTTCTGGATGAAAGATCTACCGTATGCTTGTTCCCCACCTCCTCCAGGGCCGCCCGACGTGGAGCAGCCGTGCGAACCCAGCCTCCAGGCGTGGAGCCCCGAGCTCAGTCTCTACGACACCAACGTTACCTCTCCGTGTCCAGAGACGGAAGGCTGCACCCTCACGCTGAGGTTCCTCCACCCCGTCATCCCGCAGGCGCTCACCCTCTGGGTCACCTACATCTCCACAAGTATGTTCGGGGTGAAAAAAGAAAGGCGACACAGACGGACGGTCAACATACAGTGCTTTGGTGAACCGAGCACCTAAACTCAGAGGACAGTCTTAAAAACGCTCCGCTAGCGCTAGCAAGATAGTTTGTAGTTTGTCGGGTGCCGACGCGACGCCGATTTTCACCGATAACCCCAAAGCTACATTCAGAAGCGACTCGTCTCCTCTTCCCGTCCCCCAGACAACCCGGCCATAGCCGACATCGAGCTGAAAACGGAGGCGGGTACGACCATCAGCCTCGGTCCGCAGCACGTCTTCTGCGACGCGCCCCTCACCTTGCGCCTCCACACCCACAAAGAGGCCATCGGGGCCATAAAGCTCTGCACCTTCGACGAGAAGATGGAGATCGACGCCGCCATGCTGTCGACGGGCCCCGGCAGCCCCTTGTGCTCCGCCTGCCGCCCCTTGCTGTACCACCTCCGCCGGGAGCCGCCCTTCGCCGGGAAACCCCCGCCGCCTCAGATCCGGCGGGTGTTCACCGACAGGTAGATGTGGAGGCTATTACGACGCCGTTACCCGCGACGAGACGCGCGAAATTCAGGCGAGCGGAGTCTCAGAGGTGACCGGGAGTTGAATGGGGAGGGAATAGTCGAATGGAGTCAGCTGAGAGGACGTCCCCAACCAGTCCAGACCGCTGTCAAGGCCAATCGCTCCGTGGAATCCTTTCATTTCAGCAACACAATAGTTGCATGTTTCCACCCCGGAGAAAGTATGTCTTCTGCCCCCGGTTCCAAACCTTCGTAGGATCTGTGCAGACTTCGCTCACGGACAGATAGTATCACCATAAATATGTCAGATTTCTGTTTTTCTATCCCTCGGTTCAGTTCCAACTACAAATTCCCCAGAAATGAATCCAAAACGGTATCAGACGTTGAAATGGAGTTTCGCGCTCGCGTCCCTGCTCCTCCGAACGCCTGCCGACTCCACCTGGTGGCTTTTACATCGCCATGATAACCGGGCGATCCATCTGGAGCTCAAATAGACCTCCGCAGAATGTAGCCTAACTTCGACCGACTTCTAAAAAAAAAAACCAATCTGATAACCGCAAGTATTTTAATGACATCAGACTCGGAAACATCACCTGAGAGGTTTGTTTCCGAGGATTTGAACGACACACGATGGCGTGTCAGACGCCGGACGCCGAGCGGAAAAAAGCCAGATGGGGAAAAAGTTAGTCAGCGTCCGCGGCGGCGGCGGCGGCGGCGGCGTCCGTCCACAACTGTTTGTCCTTAGAGCCGCTAAACCCTCGGTTATCTGCCCTCGTCTGGGCTCGATTCCCTTCCAAAACAAACAGCTGCTTGTCTTGATCTGATCTGGATCCGCGGGGTCCGGGATCCGGGTCTGACCCTTTGCAAGGAGAAGGTCCCCTCCATCATTGGGCCTTTTCAGCCCCCAGGATGGCAATAAGCTAAAAGTTGGCAGTTTTTAACTTCTTTTAGTCCTTTCGGACGCTCTTTCTCGGGGTTCCCCCGCCTCCATCTCACCCACGGGCAACTCATCTCCACCGTCTCACTCCAACTGACTTGCTGTCCTCTTTCTCTGAAGCTAGAAACCTCCTCTCCGCCGATCATCTAGATCTCGCATTCTCCGGCAGTTCCAGCATCTTCTATCCAGATATTCACCATCGCCTTCCCGTCCATTTCCCAGACTTTATCTCCAGAACATCTACCATGTGCTGTCCGTCTGATGGACTCCTTCTTGATCCAACCTCCAGATCTCCAGTCTTTTCCTCGGTATCTCGAAACCAGAAACCGTGGGTGTTCTTCACCACCGGCAGATACTCTTTTGTTATTTTCCGACAACCGTTCCAAACTTTTTCCGTTTCCAAACCAACCCTTTTCATAACAACGAATCGTATCAGCTCATCAAGACAAAGCAATTTTGTACCAATCTCAACCTCGAGATCGGTCGCCTAGCAACACCGCATATGGGCGCAGAGTCAATTTACAATATCTCAAAGAAATGATACTACACGATATCTCTTTGCGTAACTTCAGCTGATGTGGTTCCGCAAGGATCCGCCCTGGATCCTGTTCTGTTTATTTTCCCAAAAAATCCCAAATTTTTTCCAGAAAAAGGGGTAAAAGGTGTACGAGACAGTGGCGAGAGCAGCGATGCTGTATGTTCTAGAAACAGTGACAATGACGAAGGTGGAGGAAAATCCAGAAAGGTGCAGGTACGTTCTGGAAAGAGGAGCGGCGAGACAAAATATATGAGTGCGAGAAGAACCCGGGTGGAACGTGAAGATACAGGGAGTGGAGATCAAGAAGTTGGAGGATTTTAGGTACTTGGGGTCAACAGTCCAGAGAGGCAAAAGAGGTGAAGAGACGGGTTCACGCAGGTTGGAATGGGCGGAGAAAAGTGTCCAAGTACGAAGAGATGGAAGAACATCAGCCAGAGTGGAAGGAAAGGTGGAGGAGACGGTGGTGAGATGATCTACAAACATCTACAATGACCAAAAGACAGGAGGCAGAGCTGGAGGTCGCAGAGATGAAGATGTTGAGGTTCTCTTTGGGGGGGGACCAGGATGGAGAGGATCAGGAATGAGTCCATCAGAGGGACGGCACATGTCAGATGTTTTGGAGAGAAGGTCAGAGATGGTTGGGTCATGAACAGAGAAGGGAGGGTGAAGATACTGGTAGACCAAAGACCAAAGAGAAGATGGATGGACGTCATGGGAGAGGAGGATCCAGAGAACAGGGTTTGATGGAGAAGGTGGACGACCCGTGAAGGGAAAAGCCCCCGAAAAAACAGAAGAAGAAGGGTTAACAAAGGCTAACCAAGACAAAGACGGGGTGGTGGAGTTCTTGCAGGAACCTCTGTTATTATCTCCATCGGTAAAAGAGACATGAACGCTCCGCAGCGCTGGGAAAATGAATCTCCACCATTGACGACGTCCCGGTTTGATATACCGTGCGTGCATTTTCATCCCGAGCGGAGAAAAAGCCCAGCGCCGTTTTTATGACGTACCTGTAACTCACAGGCCATTGGAGTTTATATGGGAAAGTTGGTGGGTGTTGAGTGGAACAGCGGTGCGTTTTTCTTTATGAGGTTCCACTGGAGGAACCCGCCTCCACCCCGTATTTATGTCCGTAACTCCTAAAGGGACCGGCGAGGTGCGTCATCCCTCCTGAAGTGCTCCGGGTGGCTTTTACGGCCCGATCTCGGCGTGGAGCCACCTGGACGCGAGTCGACGACGACGGGCGTCACGCGGGACTCCCGCGCCGCCGCCGACCCGTCGCCGGGACGACCCCGTTTGAAGTCGCCGCCTTTTACGCGCCTCCCGGCTCGCCTCGCCAAAGACATTTATCATCTCGGCGTAAGCGTTCCCGGCAGCAAATTAAAGAGCGGAGTTTCCAAATGATAATTGGGGATCCATTTGTAAATCCAGACCACACTTTGGAAACCCGAGCAATTAGCAAAATAGCTTCCTTTCCTGAGAAACAACCCCAATAACTTCTGCGCCTCTGCCTCTCTGCTAACTTCTGCGCAACAGCTGAGAAGAGGCTGCCGCCGCATGACGCTTTTAGCACCTGATTAGAGGTCATTTGGACGGACGCTTGTGACCCTGTGGCCATTTCTTTGGGGGGGCGGGGTTGCGCTTTCCGGGGCAGATGTTTGGGTGGACTCGGCTTCAGAAACAGTTTATTTCTCAGGGAACACGTCTCCTACGTGAGTTACACAAGTGTGGTCTAAGTGCAAAAAGATGGAGGAGCTGGTGGGAATTGAGGTATGAGGGTCCGCGAGGGGGCAGAATGTGAGGGGAATAGAGTGTGAAGAGAGCAATGAGTCTGGAGGGAAGGGAAGGAGGGGTTGATGAATGGAGGGGACGGAACCTGAAACAAGAAGAAGAGGAAGAAGAGGAGGGCTGGACGGATAAAAAAAATCGTGGACGATAAGCGAGGGAGAGAAAAGTGCGAGGTGAGGAAGGGTGAGGAGGCACTTGCCGCCCCCTCCTTCTCTGAATATGAACCAAATGTGAGCAGGGGAAGCATCCGGCGCGAGCGTCTGGAGCCGAACGCCGCCCGTGTTATCACTTAATTTTTCTCCACGCCGATTTCAAACATGTGATACTTCTGGCGGGAGAAGAAGGCGGTCCGGTCCGGTCGCGCCGCGCCGATTCCTTCTTGATGTCGAGACGCGCTCGGCGACCCTCCAACCTCCTCTTTAGCGAACCGTGAAGGCCCGGCGGTGCAACCGGCGTCACGCGCCGTAGACGCACCTGGAGCGAAGAGTGAAAGATGGCGATCTCGGGCCAAGCCGGGCTCCGGTCCGGGGCGTCGGCGCAGATTCCGGCCACGTAGAGGCGCCGGTGTGGCCTCAGAAGCTTCGTGCCGTGGTCTCTAGCGCTCGCCAAAAGAGGGTCTGCATTCCCCGCTGACACGGTTCATGGTGTCAACCTCAAGAGCACTTTGACATCTTGCGGTCTCAAAGGGAGTTGCGCTAGAAAGCTTCAAAATCTTCTTGTTGTGGAAACCGGTCTTGGTTTTCTTGACTCGTTTCATTCCTCATCCCAGAGGCTTGTTCACTTCTAGCGCCCTGCAGGTTCCCAATATAAGACGCTAGCATGCTAGATAGCATTCAACCATTCACGTACAGTCGCAGAGCTTCCACGCTAGGCACCGACTTTCGATAAGCATCGCCTTCCGTCCGTCCACTGCCTTCACGTGCCGTGTCACTTTGTATGTCTTTTGGGGAGCTCGCGGACGCATGGCCAAAAGCTGCAGACGGAGTGCCAGAAGTTGCGGGGGTCAGTGTTGCGTAGTATGCTCAAGAACGACCAACAAAAGGAACAGAGAAGAAGCTACCTAGCGTCGGTATAACAAGGGAGGGGACTTCTCCGTCCACATGATGCCTTGCGTTTGATCCCTGCCGGTGCCCGCCGAGCTGCCTCTTTCTGTCGGAACTCGGAAGTGAACTCTGAACTCCGCGCTGCCCTCTCGTGGACACTTGCCTGGAAAGTATGGCCGGGGCCGGGGTTCATCGTCTCGCCTACGACGGACCAATAGCCGAATGTCTGATTGGAGTGACGGCCCGCTCGCTCACAAGGCGGCTCACAACTGGAACACGGAAGGCCTTAAATTGGCCAGAGTCTCTTCGCTCTTCTACCCATTTTGGGCAGAAACCCGTATCACAGAACCCGTGGGAGGGGGCGGGGATGATCTGCGGAGCTGCGGTGAACCCACTGCACCCAGATTTTGCGTCAACAACTGACTAATTTGAAAAGACTGGCCGCGCCGTAGGTGTACGAGTACCGAAGGGCGGTTCGTGCAAAGAAGACGGATCAAAGACTCCTTCTGTAAACAAGATCGCATCGCGATTATTCTTTCAAATTATCCCCGTAGACTCCGTCGCCAACGGGGGGTTTGGGGCGAGGGGAGGCACGAGGCAGAAGGATACATTTTGCGGGGAAATATCCGAGAGGGAGATTTTCAAAGACCTTGTTTCCTCCTGCGATCCATAATTAATAGAGGACATTTGTAGAGTTTGGAGAAACCAGACCCGGTCGGGAGCTGCTGCCTGGACTTGGACGGTAAAACCCAAGAGGAGGCTCCTTTAAATAGACACGGCCCACCGAAACAGATCGATAGTCCCGACACCGGAGCTGAGGTATCGCCGGGCACTTCCCGCCGAGGGGCGGCGAGGTCGCCGGACGGTCCAAGGTTGCAGACGGGGGACTTGTAGCTCCGGGAAAGGCGACTGGGGGCGAAGGGTCTGAACAGAACACATTAGAACAATCCCACAAGCAAAACAAACGTTTACAAGCATTTAATTTTAAAAGGTCAACCCGAGATTCGGTCCGATTTACGCGCTGCCGCTTGGCACCGCCTCGCCCGCCCGCCCCGGAGGATTCCTGGATTGATCCCGACCGTGACCCCCGAACCCGACCCCGATCGCCGAACAACAATTTGAAACGAACCGATTGGACGTCCCACAAGTTTCTGCAGTTAAACGCTTTAAAAGGCCAATACGGTGCAGATGTACCGCCACGACTCCCTGGAAGGAACCATTTCTGCACATCCCTCCCCTTCTCCACCCCTATGTGCAAAATCTGGAAACCCTTATTCACGCCTTTATTGCCTCTCGTTTAATTCCCGTCGCTCCTCACCAGCCGCCTTCTGGCAGCGCTTTAAAAACAACAACAAAACCCCACCGTCCGGCCTCCGGTTTGTCTTCCAGTCTCGACTCCCGGGCGAGGGAAACACCGTTTTTTGGCGCGCCGACGCCAGCTACCTGTCGCTCCCGGGATTTATTTTCAGATTTGACGGATGGCGGCGGATCCAGGCGACTCGCGGGCCCCGAGCTGTCTACCAGATCCCCGATATCTCTTCTGGTTTCCGCTCTTCCGGAAGGGCCGACCGAGAGGCGAGGGTCGGCGGCCGAAGCCACGGGACTCCCCTTCTCCGCCGATCGCCCCGCTTTCCGTTTGGGTGTCGGCCATCTTTCCTCAAACGCGCAACCACAAACGACGACGATATAAAAATATTCGCTGCGACTTCCAAGTCGGCGGTTCGCGTTTTTTAACGCCGCAAACACTCACGTGACGACTCCTTCCCCGTTCAGGTCCGTCTCGAAGGGGGAGAAGTACCGCTACGAAGTCCGGGTGGAGGCAGGCGATCTTCTCAGCGACCCTTCGCCGCCGCTCCTCTACACCCACGGGCAGCCATACTGCGGGGACGGCCTCGCCCGAGGGTCGGTGTTCAACTTCTCGTCTCGGGTGTCGTCGGGGTCGCGGGTTGACGGTTGTCGTGTCCGACCGCAGGGCGGAGGAGTGCGACGACGGGAACCTGCTGGACGGCGACGGCTGCTCCAGGAAGTGCCGGAAGGAGCCGGGCTTCAACTGTATGGGTGAGTCCACGGAGTAGGAAGGGGGGGGTCGAAACATCTGGATGTGAAGGCGGCGGAGCGGCGAACGCCGACGAATACCGAAAACCGGCAGCCTCGCGAAGCAGAGGAGGAAACGGTGAAGCCAATCGAGCGTAATTTTCGGGACGTCGGAGCTTCTGGCTGGAACCGATTCTCCCGGAGCTCTAATGCGAGAAGACAGGGCGTAAGAAGAAACAGATGGGGGGAAGGAGGGGAGGGGAAGCAACGTTTTTGGTTAGTTAAGTCACATGTCTGGGCCTGGAAAGCTGACGCGTCCCGACACCAGGCTGGCAAGGCGGCCCAGCTGCCGTTAAGCTCGGATCCAAACGCGTGGCAGGCATGTTTCCCTTATTAAAGGGGGCGACGGGGCTCCGACCGTCGGTTGGGGTTTGGCGATCGGCTTCAGAACTTCTGCATTTCGGAGGAGTTGCCGGTTGAAGGCTAGCGAGCTCTTGCGAACATACAAGATGAACTTTATTGGCAATTCTTTTGTCACGGCGGCGCAACAATGACGGTATGAACATAAATAAAAGAGACAATTCAGCCGTGTGTTAGCATGCTACTGTTTTTAGCCACCACCGGTAGGAGATGTTCTCCCTCCGCTAGCAAGACCGCTTCATTTCGGAGGAGTTGCCGGTTGAAGGCTAGCTCACTCTTGCGGCTTGCAAACATACAAGATGAACTTTATTGGTAATTCTTTTGTCACAGTGGCGCAAGGATGGCGGTGTAAATATAAATAAAAGGGACAATGCAGCTGTGTGTTAGCATGCTAATGTTTTTAGCCAAACCGGTAGATGTTCTCCCTCAGCTAGCAAGACCGCTTAGCTGCCTGTTGAAGGTTAGCTCACTCTTGCGGCTTGCAAACATACAAGATGAACTTTATTGGTAATTCTTTTGTCACAGCGGCGCAACAATGACGGTATGAATATAAATAAAAGAGATAATTCAGCTGTGTGTTAGCATGCTACTGTTTTTTAGCCAAACCGGTAGGAGACGTTCTCCCTCTGCTAGCATGACTCATTCTGTGAAATGTACCGCTCCCCTCGCTAGCGTGTTATGGCATGTTGCGAAAGGCTAACGCTTGCGTGCGCGACCGGCGCGGTTAGCTTCTTTGCGTTACCGTAACTGGACGTCACGACCGGGTGACGAAGATCGCTTCAGAACGTCTGCATTTCGGTGGAGTTGCAGAGGCTAGTGAGCTCTTATAGCTTGCGAACATAGAAGATGAACTTTATTGGTAATTCTTTTGTCACGGCGGTGCAACGACGACGATTTAAATATAAATAAAAGAGATAATTCAGCCGTGTGTTAGCATGCTACTGTTTTTAGCCAAACTTGTAGGAGATGTTCTCCCTCTGCTATGAAGACCGCTTCATTTCGGAGGAGTTGCCGGTTGAAGGCTAGCGAGCTCTTGCGGCTTGCGAACACATGAGATTAACTTTATTGGTAATTCTTTTGTCACAGCGGCGGAATGATGACGATATAAACATAAATAAAAGAGATAATTCAGCCGTGTGTTAGCATGCTACTGTTTTTAGCCAAACCGATAGGAGACGTTCTCCCTCTGCTAGCATGACTCATTCTGTGAAATGTACCGTTCCCCTCGCTAGCGTGTTATGGCATGTTGCGAAAGGCTAACACTTGCGTGCGCTAGCTTCTTTGCGTTACCGTAACCGGACGTCACGACCGCGTCGGCAAAAACACCGGTCGGCGCTAATCGCAACGCTTGAAACCCAACTCTTTGCGCTCCCCGTCGAAAGCCGACTTTTTGTTTAGCTTCCGCGCCACATTAGCTTTCCCCCGGTTAGCTGACCTCATAACAAACCGCCCCCCCCCCGTCCCGTGTTTACACTGTTGCGAAATGTTTTCGCCGGATCGCCTTCATCGTTCAGGAGACGTCTGCCGGCGACGTGTTTTGTTTTCTTCCCCCCTCCGCGGTTCGATTTGCCCTCGGCGAGGGGAGAGAGCGTCGAAAAAAAGAAGAAGAGGTGGGAGGGAAAGAGTGATGTTTTGCTTCTCTTCTGCCAAAATGGCTGAGCCGTCACGTCATCGCGGGTCAAAACCATCTATAAATAAACGGTGGCAATGTGAAACCGAGGGAACCGGCGAATCCGATCGGTAGGCGTCGGACCTGTCAATCCCAGATGTTAGCATGATAGCATCGGCTTGAAACCAATCGGATGGTACCGTCTATTTAATTCACTTATGAAACATCGATATAGAATAATCGTAGCGATGCCGAGAGGGCGGGGAAGCCGATTACCGGCGCATTTCGGAATTATCCAAAAAATGCTAATCGGCCCGTTCCGTCGGTCCATTTGTAGCATCGCTGATAACGATATGAATCATGGACTTTTTTATTCCAGCCTCATCTCCTTCACCATAAAAAGAAATCCTCTCCATGTCGGCGGGGGTTCGTTTAAGTCCTTATTCGACCGTGTTTTCCGTTCCGTCTGTTACCCGATCTGCTCGGGAGGACCCTCGGCGTGATGTAACCCCCTATTTCGGGCGGCCGCTCGTCACCGGTGTGTATTCCCCGTGCGTGGGGTTCGGGGTCGTTCAGTCACTTCCTGTTCTATTTTGATAGATTCGTCATGCGCTTGTCAGTTTGGATTTAATCCTCCACCGCGACTCCTCGCCAAGACCCGTTTCCTCGACATCCCCATCTTGCGACCGCCTTATTTTTGCACCGCGTCCTCGAAGCAGATTTAGGATCGGAGTCACATGTGGTTTGACTAAACCGGGCTTTTGATAGCCTGACATGACCTTCCAGTCCAGTTCAAGGTAGATCACCGTTCAGAACGTCCGCTAGTCGTGCTAACTTGACCGGGACGTCGCTTCCTGTTAGCCTCGCTAGCATCCCAACGTGTCGGCTAACGACGCCTTCCTGTTCTGAAAAGGCCGACCGGAGAAGAACCGACCTCCTGGAAACATCGAGGGGAGAAAACAAAACTAATCGTTAGAGCTAGCTTGACTTTTTGGACGCCGTTAATGCTCGGCAACGTCGCCAGAGAAATATTTGGAGCTCCGAGGCCACGGGGGTCCGGGGGTTGGTCTTCCCGAAGAGAACGCCGAAGAGGTTACGGCGTGTCCAACGGCAACGTACGACCCGAGGCGACGGCGCTACGAATGTAACCGTCTGATCGGATAAAGCCGAGCTCCCGGCGCGTCGAGCACAGATGGTCCTAATCGCCGCCGCCGTCGTTCGATAAATACACGTCTTGGAATCAGCCGGGTTTAATCATTTTCGCAGGTGTTGTTGTCAGAGACGCGCGGTGGAAGTCGCGCCCGCCGCCAAACGAACCCGGGACGGCAATATGGCATTGACTTGTCTAGACTTCATCTCCGAGCGCTTTATCAGAAACACGTTTTCCAGCGGCTAATCGGAGCCAATCGCGCGGCGCTGTTTGTCTTAACTCCCGCAGCTGTCCAGACGCCGGCGAGGCCAAGCCTCTGAAGCGGAGGATGTTACGTTACAAGCTGTTGTTGGCCACGCGCTCCCCGTCCCAACCTCCCGAACCTCCGTCTGCTACGGCGGATTATCGATACCGTATTCCGCCGCTCGTATGCGAGCAGCTGTGCGCTCGTCTGGAGTTCTTCTCCAGACGAGCGTCCTCCGGCTCCGATTCTAATAACATCAATTACATGCTCGGTTGTTGCCCGTCCAAGATTCCTATACTTTGGCTCGGGGCTCCGGCCGGAGCCGCCGGCCAAGGAGCACATCGCCGTAACCTTCGGGGAAACGAGCGAGACGACTTCTGGCTTTTTATAGACACGCAGCGAAACAAACCCGCGTGAAAATCCGCTGTGAAATGACTCCTCGGACCCCCCTGCCAAGCCGGGTTGCCAAGAAGTTCGGTGAAACCGGGTTTCGCGGCGAGCGGCTAAATGGCGCCTAGCGATATAGCATCGCGGCGACCCATTGTTATTGCTCCGCACGGCGTCCGGTGACCCCGCCCCTTTTTTTCCCCAGGCGAGCCGAGCCAGTGTTACGTCTTCGACGGCGACGGGGTGTGCGAGGAGTTCGAGCGGCGCTCCAGCGTCCAGGATTGCGGATACTTCACGCCGCTGGGCTTCATCGACCAGTGGGCCGCCACCGCTTCCGCCTCTCATCAGGACCCCGCCCACTGCCCCGCCCACGCCGCCACGGGCGAACCGTCGCTCGGCAAGGTATGGAAATACACCCTGGGGGTTCGATGCTTCCTCACGCACCTGCCCGAGTATCATGGCGGCGCTTCTTCCAATGTCTTGGAAGGTCAGGTCACTTCAGAAGAACTCCCTGGGAACAAATCTAGTACGAGTCCCAAGTAAGGAAACCTCATAGCTAGGCGCCCCCAAATGAAGCAGTTTGACTGTTGCTGACCAAACTAGTTTTATCCAAAGAAAGCAGGATTGGAGACTCTGAAGAGAATGGAGTTTTGGCTAATTGTTAGCCTCCCTCAGCTTGTGCTAGAACAGTACAGGCCAGTCGGACCTCGGTAAATATGATTTCAACCAACATGAGAGAGAAGAACTCTGGTATTGTATTATGAGGAAGTCTGGAGAGAAGTGTGTTAGACTGGTACAGGACATGTATGCTAGCTGTGAGACAGTGGTGAGGTGTTCTGCTGGTGTGAGAAGTTCAAGGTGGAGGTGGGTTTCCATCAGGGATCAGAGGTCTAGAGGAAGACCAAAGAGAAGATGGATGGACATAGAGAGAGAGGACATGAAGGTAGTTGGTGTGAGAGAGGAGGATCCAGACAATAGGGTCAGATGGTGAAGGTGGATTCGTTGTGGAGACCCCTAAAGGAGGAGAAGATGCTGCTGTTTCGATCACAAGAAGAGTAGCCTGACTGTGCCCCTGCAGACCAGGGTCGCACCATCAAGCCCAAACCCAAGGTTTCCTGACTTACACCAGACCTGAAAGCCTGCTGTCCACTCCTAGCACCTGCTGCTCAACACCTGTCAGAGGATACTTTGCTAAAATCTGACGTTTGGAGCACGCCTGAGAGGAAGGACCTGACACCTCAATGGAAAGCCAAACATCTCAGTAAACATCTAACATTCACTATCTAGACCACCTATCCTGCACTCAGGGTCGAGGAGGCACCTCGCACAGGTTCCTGGTTGGGTTCCTTTCTGTGTGGAGTCTCCATGTTCTCCCCGGTTCTCCTCCGGGTTCCTCCCACACTCCAAAAACGTGCTGGAAGTTCATTGGAGACCCTAAATTGTCCCCACATGTAGCCCCGTGATTGGTCCGAGGCGAACCCCAACTCTTACCCGATGAACGTGCGGACAAGTTCAGGACATCTTCACACACCTGCGATTGCACATTCTGGGAATCCAAAGCGACCCGTGTGTGTGTGTGTGTGTGTGCTGGGTGACGTAACACCCGCAAGCAGATCAGTCACTCCTGTCGCAACAACAAAAAAAGGGGGAAGCAGTGGAACGCTATTACTTTAGTATTTTAAAGCAGTATTTGATTTGAAATAGGCATATTGTAGCCTAAGAAGAAAACCAGTAAAAAATATGGTAAAATTCTCCGACGCGACTCCTGACGACATCAACGCCTTAAAAGTACCAACTGGATCCGATGATAGAAGAGAAGCGACAAGAAGAGGAAGAAACCGAAGAGCCGGACGCTCAACAACAGGGCTTGTTGGACTCTTGTTGGACTCTTGTTGGACTCTTGTTGGACCCTTGATGGACTCTTGATGGACCCTTGTTGGACTCTTGATGAACTCTTGTTGGACTCTTGTTGGACTCTTGATGGACTCTTGTTGGACTCTTGATGGACTCTTGTTGGACTCTTGTTGGACTCTTGATGGACTCTTGATGGACTCTTGACGGACCCTTGATGGACTCTTGATGGACTCTTGACGGACCCTTGATGGACTCTTGTTGGACTCTTGATGGACTCTTGACGGACTCTTGACGGACGGGGACGTTTATGAAAACATTTTCAACCAGAGGCGACTGCTTGTAAGCATGTTTCTGAAGAACAAAACCCCAGTAAAGAAGGTTGGTTGCGGGTTCATATCTGTAAATACCATCAAAACAATCACGTCTCCACGGGGCGTCTTGGAACGCAACTCCCGGGAAAAGCGAGGCTCCGCCGCACCTCCAAAACAAAAAGCCGAAAATGAAAACGCCGAGGGAGAAGCTCCTCCTGGTTCTTCTCCGACCAATTTTTTGTTGACCGGAACCCCGTTTCTGTTCTCCGCCAAGCTCTGCAGGTACCAGCACCTGGAGAGCGAGAACCCGCCTAGCGATGCCTGGTTCCCCTGCACGGCGCGGCCGGAGATCAATAACGACCTGGAACATTCGTTCTGGCTGAAGGTACATATGCATGTGTGTGTGTGTGTGTGTGTGTGTGTGAGTGTGTTTTCCCCCTCCGCTGAATGAACGTGGGTGGCTGCGCTCCCGCCTTCGGCTTCCAGGACGGGGTGGAAGGGGCCTCTCGCGCAGACGGCGGTCCGGTTCCCCCCCCCCTCGCTAACTCACGCACACTTGCATTCCTCGCTGGCTAACGGTGGCGTGATTCACACGCCGCCGCCGTGATTGTAATTGCTCCTTTTCCCGCTCCGCTGTGAATATTCGGGCGATTAGCGAATCCTGGCCGAGCCCTCGTTGTTCATATTCGAGCGTCCGGATGACTCACGGAGGAGTCAAACGCCGTTTTTTTTTTGTTTGTTTTCAAACGCGCTAACGTTTAGCTTTGGCTCGTTTGGAACGAGCTAAGGAGTGCTCTGGCCGGGCGGCGTCGTGTGTTTGGATCGAACATCCCGAAACCCCGACAAAATATCCCATATATTAGCATTTCATGGCTATTATATGGATTTAAAAGCAGCTGTGAAGGCGCCGTCGCCCCCTGCTGGCCTGGAGGTGGAACTACATGTGAATGGCGGCGCTAGCGGCGGCGGTTACCGTTCTTCTGCAGAAGCTGCTGCTCACAGATGAAGTCACCAAAGTACAGTGAACCCTTGTTTTTCGCGGGGGTTACGTTCCAAAAAGAACCCTTGATAGGCAAAATCCAGGATGTAGAAACCTTTTTTTTGTTTTTACAATTATTATACAATTAAATACTCTATTATACATTGAAAAGAAAGAACAAACCATTTTAGAGGCTCAATCATTTGTTTCCCAAATAAAAGTATTGTACTTTAGAAACGTTTTTTTCAACAAATAGCTTCTGTACTGTCAAATAATAATTTTAATCATCAATGTAAACAGAAGGCTTCAAATGGCAGAGATTAGCTCCGCCCACCGCGGTAATTGGATTAAACGGGAGAAAATTATAAATGATTATAAAAAAAAATTGCGGACAGTTGCAACCCTTTTTGCATCCTTATTAAAACTTATCGCTGCTGTCGTCCTTATGTTTTTTTCTTCCTTCTTTACGGAACGAACGGAAGATTCATTCATTCCGTAATGCCGACCTACAGCCGCATAGCTTTTAGCTTCCCTTAGCATGTCCAGAAGTTTAACTTTATCTGCCATAGATAGCATCTTCCGCTGCCTTTTGTCGGTTCAGAGCGTTTTGTCAACATTATGGGTTTTAGAGAAAGAGAATTTGCACGTACGTCATGTAAATGTGTCAAGCTGTTTTACGTACGTGTACATATTAAACTGCAACGTTGTTGACGCACAGGTAGAGAAGAAGCGGAGTGACTTTTTAGCCAATCAGAATGCAGAACACAATGCAGGATGCAAATCCGTGAAGTAGCGAAACCGTGAAAAGCTAACCGCGTTCTAGCAAAGGGATCACTGTAAAGCAGAAAAAAAAAAAAAACATCTTCTAGTTTTGGTAACTACAGGTCGGCTCTTTAAAAAGAAAAGCGACCTAGCATGCTAGCGCGCTAAAGAGGCGGTGCAGAATGTGTATCTCCGCTCGAGGACGGTGAGTTACGGGAGCTAAACGTGGCCCGATTGACCCGCCGGCCCGACGCTCTCCACGCTCGCCCTCATGCACTCTGCCTCCGTCTGCTCTTCAGATTTCCTCCCCCCTTCTCTTCTTCTTATTTAATCTTTCCACAATCATCCCGCCGGGTCCCGGCTGAGCCGCTGATTTGACTGATGGCTTCACGGCGGCGCGGCGGATTAAAGATGAAGCGCAGCGACCCCTCCTCACCTACCGCCGCCTCCCCTTCCCTGCACGCAGCCATTCATTTTTCCCGTCTCGCTCATCATTTCCACATTTTTTCGCCTGAATGACTCATCTTTCCATCCTCCCGCTTCCTTTATGGACACCCTCTTTATCAGGAGCATCTCCGCCGCCCCCCAAAATAACCCCTTTCACCATCTGAAAAGCCCCTCGCGTCAGCCCTCATCCATCTGAGTGCTACCTCCTCATGCGGAGAAGCGAAAAGCTTCCCATAATTTATATCCATTTTGGGCAAGAGCTCTTCTTTTCTAGTACTTCCGGTGGGACACGTTGCATCCCGGCCGAGTACGAAGCACGAATACACGGTGATCCCTCGCTAGAACGCGGTTAGCTTTTCACGCTACTTCACGGATTAGCATGGTGCGTTGTGTTCCGCATTCTGATTGGCTAAAAAAGTCACTCCGCTTCTTCTCTACCTGTGCGTCAATAACGTTGCGGTTTAATATGTACACGTACGTAAAACAGCTTGACAAATTTACATGACGTACGTGCAAATTCTCTCGCAATTTGGAGTTTCTCTAAAACCCGTAATGTTGACAAAACGCTCTGAACCGACAAAAGGCAGCGGAAGATGCTATCTATGGCAGATAAAGTTAAACTTCTGGACATGCTAAGGGAAGGTAAAAGCTATGCGGCTGTAGGTCGGCATGACGGAATGAATGAATCTTCCGTTCGTTCCATAAAGAAGGAAGAAAAAAACATAAGGACGACATCAGCGATAAGTTTTAAAAAGGATGCAAAAAGGGTTGCAACTGTCCGCAATTTTTTTTTATAATCATTTATAATTTTCTCCCGTATTTTTTAATCCAATTACCGCGGTGGGCGGAGCTAATCTCTGCCATTTGAAGCCTTCTGTTTACATTGATGATTAAAATTATTATTTGACAGTACAGAAGTTATTTGTTGAAAAAAATGTTTCTAAAGTACAATACTTTTATTTGTGAAACAAATGATTGAGCCTCTAAAATGGTTTGTTCTTTCTTTTCAATGTATAATAGAGTATTTAATTGTATAATAATTATAAAAAAAAATAAAGGTTTCTACTTCACGGATTTTGCCTATCACGAGTTCTTTTTGGAACGTAACCCCCGAGAAAAACAAGGGTTTACTGTACTTCATATCGGACTACGCTGTAGTAAAGGAGCAGCTGAAGTACAGCAGATACTCGCCTCATCTTTCTTTTCTCCTCACGCCCAGGTGGGATTCACCAACTCCGGCGTGGCGGCCTCGGTGATGGTGTACTTGGCCTCAGACGGGCTGTGGTCGGGCGAAGAGTGTCGGCGGACGGCCACCGTCCTCCTGTCGGACACCACGGGGAGGAACCACTCCCTGGGTATTTGCTTCATCTATAGGACCCATGGTCCAGATCAGCTGGAGAAGGGAGTCAGGATCCAGGGGATGTAGCCAAAGAGGTCCGGCAACAAAGGGCGGAGGTGGTCCGGATCCTCTAGTGTAGAGAGAAGGTAGCAGAGGAGGAGGGTTGGGAGTAAAAGGACAACAACAAGGCACCCCTGCGTCAGACACCAAGAGTTCACTTGGTTTTCCTTAGAGCCACCAGTTTTTGGAGTAACCCTTGCACCCTGGGAGGCTCCGTCTGGTGCCCCAATGTAGCCTACGAATGGCAACCCCAATGGAGTCGTAGTGAGCCTCGGAGAAGAGGCGTAGCAGCCTCGATCGGGTTTAAGGACCAAGGAGTCCAAAGATGAGATTTGCAGTGGTCTGTGTCCAACCCCTCAACCCCTCCCCAAAAAAACAGAAGTCAGGAACTGGAGAGACATCGGCAACCTAGCACAAGGAGGTCAGGAAATCGACGAGTGGAGGCATTCGAGATCTTCCTGGATAGGAAGTATGCAGCGCAGGAGGTGTCAGGACACCATCAAGGCAGCATAAGGAGCCGGGGTCATGTAATCTAGGCGAGGGCTTAAAGGCAAGGGACCAGTGCAGGCAGTAAGGGACTTCCAGGATCTTGTATCAAGAGCAGGCACCTCAGGAGGAGCAGGAACTGGAAGGGTGTCAGCAAGGTAGCACAAGGAGTCAGGATCTCCCTCCATAAACCAGGTCGAGCCTCGTAGGCAGTCGAGCAAAGGAAGGCGGTCGGGGTCTTCCAGAATAACAGGAGGGACCACACAGAGCAGGGTCACAGATCGGAGGGCCGTCAAGTGAACACAAGGAACCTCTTGCATGGACAAGGTCAAGTGCCAAAGGTGTAGTATAGGTAGTCCAGCAAGGGATGGACGGAGGCCGTCAGGACCTTTGGGTTAGCGAGCACACAGCACTGGAGTGGCCGGGTGAGGGTCAACCTAGCACAAGTAGAGCAGATCTTCCAGGATGCTAGGTGAAGCGTCAAGCATAGGTAACCGTGCAAGGACGCCGGCGGTCAGGACGTTCCCAAAGAGGGACTCAGGAGGCAAACTCATAAAGCAGGGAGGTAAAAGACACCCGGACGGTTGACAAGGGACAGGAGACGGGTGTGCAGCAGCAGCATACCTGGGTAGACAACCAGACCTAGCAAGGGAAGAGAAGCGTTATCAGTTTAAATACAGAATACCTTTCCAAGAGAAAACCGTTTTGGCGGCACTCACGTTAAACCCCGGCGTTAATTGCATGAATCGGCTCTCCAAGGAACCCATGACCTCTCGTGCCACCGGAACCCGCTGGTGGTCAACGTGACCCACGACCTCTCCCAGCCCTTCTTCCTCACGGCGTCCGTCATCCTCCTCTTCTCCACGCCGTCCGTGGCCGTGGCCGGCGTTGCCCTGAGGACCTCCTGCCACTTCAGCACCTTCGCCCTGACCGGGTGCGCATCAGAGGGTGGGCTCTCCCACAGCTACCTATTTACCAAGTGCACACACACACACACACACACACACACACACACACACACACACACACTGCATGCAAAAACTCATCTAATCATTCACATTTTAATCATCCAAGGTATTTTTTATTTTATTTCATTAGTATTTCATTTTTGTCATTTCCAGAAATCAATTGAAGACATTTATATTTATATATTTTTTTTCTCTAATGTCTTTATATGGAGGTAAAACTGAACAAAATATTTTTTAAATATGCCGATTTTTAAAAAATATTTATAATAAAGGAATTAGCATATTAGCATATTAGCATATCATTTGTCATTGATGGTGTTTGGCTATAATTTGTCATTTCCGCAAATCAATTGAAGACATTCATATTTATATATTTTTTATTCTCCAATATCTTTATATGGAGGTAAAAATGAACAAAATATTTTTTGAATATGCCGAATTTTAAAAAATATTTAAAATAAACAAATTAGCATATTAGCATATCATTTGTCATTGACAGTGTTTGGCTATAATTTTTCATTTCCACAAATCAATTGAAGACATTTATATTTATATATTTTTTTCTGCAAAATATCTTTATATGGAGGTAAAAAATGAACAAATTATTTTTTAAATATGCCGATTTTTAAAAATATTTATAATGAATAAATTAGCATATTAGCATATTAGCATATCATTTGCCATTGATGGTGTTTGGCTATAATTTGTCATTTCCACAAATCAGTTGAAGACATTTATATTTATACTTTTTTTTTCTCCAATATCTTTATATGGAGGTAAAAATGAACAAAATATTTTTTGAATATGCCTATTTTTTTAAAATATTTATAATAAATAAATTAGCGTATTAGCATATTAGCATATCATTTGTCATTGATGGTGTTTGGCTATAATTTGTCATTTCCACAAATCAATTGAAGACATTTATATTTATATATTTTTTTATTCTCCAATATCTTTATATGGAGGTAAAAATGAACAAAATATTTTTTAAATATGCCGAATTTTTAAAAATATTTATGATAGATAATAGATAATAGATAATATAATAGATATTAGCATATCAGCATATTAGCATATCATTTGCCATTGATAGTGTTTGGCTATAATTTATCGCCGTCAGTTGACTAATTACTGCTGATAAACTGATTGTAACGGTAATAAACAATACATACAAACTCATTTTGGTACGCGATCCACGTTTTTGCCTACTTTGATTTCAAGGGGGCCAAACCGGTAAAATCATAACGTAATCTCCTGGAAGCAACACTAAGCCATTGTTCCTTTGTTTTCGAGAACAGATCAATTATAAAAGCCTATATAAGAAGTAAATATGCTATTTACATGCTATTTACAGCTAGTGTAACATCGCGACTGGAACAGTGCACGCCTTAGCAGACACTATAAAAACTGCATTTTTAGTTTTTAAAAAGTATTTTGTTGTATTTTTTCAAATTGTGTATGTACTCCGCGGACCGGATCGTCCCCCCTGGCGGGCCGGTAGTGGCCCGCGGGCCGTACGTTTGCTCGACACCCCCGGTATCAACGATAGCAATCATCGATCGGTATTGATTTGCCATCAGCTGGCAAGCCTTGATTGGTTCTCTATCCCCGTGACAGTTGCCTGCGGCCGTCATGCCAGACGGACAGCTGCCGCCCGCCGCCGGTGGAGCACGCCGACGTCCGGTAAGGTCCCGTAGCCCCGCCTCCTCCCGTAGCCCCGCCTCCTCCCGGCGAGCGTCTCCGTTGACGGGCGTGTCGCCGCAGGTGCTCGGGAGGAGGGGAGTCGTCCCGCTGCACCGTCCGCTGTCACCGTGGTTACGGCGTGGCCGTCCTCAGCGGCCGGGGGATCCCGGCCCATCAGGTACGGATTTTTATTTCTATCTATCTATCTATCTATCTATCTATCTATCTATCTATCTATCTATCTATCTATCTATCTATCTATCTATCTATCTAGCAAGCTAGCAAGCTAGCAAGTTAGCACGCTATCTATCTATCTATCTATCTATCTATCTATCTATCTATCTATCTATCTATCTATCTATCTATCTATTTTTATTTATATCTATCATACTATTGTGCACTCCTTACCTCACTTGTTACTAAGAAGTTTTATCACTGTTTACTAAGACACTTTATAGTTTCACTGAGATAGTTTATAGTTTATTTTTATTTCTAATTCTGCCTTTTTCTTTTTATTATTTATTACTGTTATAGTTTTCTGTAACTCTGGCACAACAATTTCCTTCGGGATTAATAAAATTGTTCTTATCTTATCTTACCTTATTTATTTTGATTTTATTATGCTTTTTTTTAATCCCTCGCTATGAGCAGCTGGAAGCCACTGAGCACTTTAATGAACGTTAATTTAATTAAAATGTGTTTTGTTTAAGTTTGTTCATTTTTAA
This sequence comes from Fistularia commersonii, assembly GCF_037954325.1. NCBI lineage: Eukaryota > Metazoa > Chordata > Actinopteri > Syngnathiformes > Fistulariidae > Fistularia > Fistularia commersonii. The sequence continues at coordinate 13,318,908 of NC_141308.1, forward strand.
GATGTCATTTTAAATTCGTAGCATCGACATAAAACGTTGACGTTTGTTTTTTCTGCCGGTGGATAATTAAAAGTTTTTTTTTTTTGTTTTTTCATAAATTTGGATTAAAAGTAACAATTCAAAATGTTTTGTTGCATGCAGGAATGTCATTTTGTTTTCCCTGCAGTTGTCTACTAATTTAAAGTAACATAATTTTCTTTATACATAGCATAAAGGACAAAAAAAAAAGGTTATACAGGACTGTCTCAGAAAATTAGAATATTTTGATAAAGTTCTTTATCTTCTGTAATGCAATTACAAAAACTTAAATGTCATACATTCTGGATTCATTACAAACTCAAATATTGCAAGCCTTTTATTATTTTAATATTGCTAATTACGGCTTACATCTTAAGAAAACTCAAAAATCCTATCTCAAAAATGTTAGAATATCATGAAAAATTAATTTTAGTTTTTTTAATTGCATTACAGAAGATAAAGAACTTTATCACAACATTCTAAATTTCTGAGACAGTCTTGTATATGTGTTGATTCATTTTATATTACAAATATTTTGTGGGGGGGGGGAGCGGGTCCAAAAATGTCTCTTTGGGGGGGTAAAGGTTGCCGAACCCTGGGATGGGAGGAGCCAAACAGAACCCCCCGTGTGATTGGCCGGATCGGTCACGTGACTAAACAGACGCCACGCCTCTTTTCCCGGCGTCCCGCAGAGGCAGGCGGAGGTGGAGTGTTTCCACGGCCTGTGGGACCGAGTGGTGAGCTGCCAGCCGGTGGACTGCGGCGCCCCCGGCCACACCCACGTCTACCACGCCATCTTCAGCTGCCCGCACGGCACCACCTTCGGCCAGGAGTGCTCCTTCACCTGCGGCGCGCCCGCCATCTTGCAAGGTCGGTCCGAAATGACATCCGTTTCGCCCGTGGACCCGCCAGAAGCTGCGGTTTTCCAGCCTGTGGCAAACGCATCGGACTTACATTAGCAGTCCCTGTTCCCAAGTATTCTTCAAATGATCCGCTTTGTTTTGAAAATAAAACATTCCCGACCGCTTTTGTAAGCGTCTAAATCCCCCCCAAAGCCCTCCGCCCCTGCGTCAGACACCAAGAGTTCACTTGGTTTTCCTTACGGCGACCAGTTTTTGGGGTAACCCTTGCACCCCGGGAGGCTACATCTGGTGCCCCGATGTAGCCTCCGAAGGGCAACTCCGATGGAGTCGTAGCGAGCCTCGGAAAAGAGGCGTAGCAGCCTCGATCCTGGCTGGACCGGCGCGGCGGTCGGCTTTCCAGGACCAAGGAGTCCAAAGATGAGATTTGCCGTGGTCTGTGTCCAACCCCTCAACCCTTCCCCAGAAAACAGAAACCGGAGAACACTGACATGGCCTGAAGACAAAAACACTCAAAGCCTCTCCAGAACGTGACACTTCGAAGAGGCGGCGCGAAAACCCGGCTGTAGGAAAGAGCCGGCGGGGGTTTGAAGTCCACGTCAGAAACCCCAAACACAAACCAACTGCGCCATACCCCACCTTTTGCCAGTGGGGGCCCCGCGGAGAACCGTCCGACCACAGCACAGGCGCTCGCAGTCCGTAAAACAGTCATTAGGGCTTGACGGCGCTCAATTATGGTCGAGGAAGCGGGGGCTCCGCCTCGGAGGGAGTTTGGAAGGAGGCGCCCCTGAGATTAGTGGGCTCCGGCTTCGCTAAGCCCCCGGAGGCCACGCGGATCGCCACAATGTCATTCGATCAGAGCAGCAATCCGGCCGAGGTAGCCTAATATCGCTGTTTTGACGAAGCCCTGGATGTGGAAGGGCGGGCTTGTTTTGCTCACCAAGACCTTCAAAAACCGTCTGTCCAGGGACGGTGACCATTTGCCTAGGCAAGCTAACGATTAAGCTAAGCTAACGTGGTGTGTTAGTGTACCTCCCAGGATGGTACGTGGGTCTCAATCCACCTGGAACTTACGCCGATAATCTGTTAGCACAGAAATACAGGGGTTAGCTTGATTCACCTAGCCATTACAGATTTGGCTAATGCATTAGCCACGTTGGGATGGGCTTTTTCTGCCCTCCGCAACCTTCGCAAACCATCTGTCCAGGGATGTTGTCATGTCTCGGTCCATCTGGAAGGTACGGAGCCCATAATCTGTTAGCACACAAACACGGGGGTTACCTTGGTTAGCCTAGCCATAACAGATGTGGCTAATGCATTAGCCCCATTGGGAAGGGCCTTTTCTGCTCGCTGCAACCTTCGCAAACCATCCGTCCAGGGATGTTGTCATGTGACTTGGTCCGTGCCGAAATACCTGGGCAGGTGGCGCTTGTATGGAAGCTAGCTTGTAAGCTAATATAGCGCAGCTTGCCAGCATACCTCCTGGAAAGATACATGGTAGGGTTCCAGTCCACCTGGAATGTATACCGCCAATAATCTGTTAGCACAGAAGTGCAGGGGTTAGCTCGATTAGCCTAGCCATAACAGATCTGGCTAATGCATTAGCCGCTTTAGGACAGGGGAAAGTTACCTCAGTGGTCTCCGAAGCACTTCTTTGAGCCGGGGATCTGCCGGGCGGGAGTGTCATCTGCGATGGTTTCCCATGGTTGCCGTGGCAACAGGCAGCCTCGGAGATTGATTGGGTGTCACGAAGCCAAACAAACGGCGTGCTGCGCCGACCACAGGGTGAGTGAGCGGGCTAATAATATTAGCTTTGGGCGCTATCGTGGAGCACAACAAGAATGTTCCGACCAATGAGGCCGCAATGCGATCCGGTTGCGCTGCGTCGTGATTGGCCGAGACCAGCAATGCCGCAGAGAGCTGGAAAAGAAGCTCCAGGAATTAGCCGGCGCCGCAGAGGGAAACACTTCCTGGTTTCACAACGACACGGCATGAAAACGTCCAGGCTGTGACATCATCAGAGCGTTGAGATGTCAGCAGTCACATGATCTCTGCTGACCAATCAGAGCCACGGCTCCACGACTGAAGGAAGAACCTGGGAAGCAAAACACCTTCATCTTCTTCTCTTCTCTCCTCGACTCCTTTCCTCACTTTGTCTTTCCTCACTTCCTTCCTCCTCACCTCTCCTTTCCTTTCCTCCTTCCTCCTTTTCTTTCCTTTCCTTTCCTTTCCTCTCCTCCTTCATCCTTTCCTCACTTCCTCTCCTCCTTTCCTTTCCTTTCCTTTCCTTTCCTCACTTCCTCCCCTCCTTCATCCTTTCCTCTCCTCCTTTCCTTTCCTTTCCTCTCCTCCTTTCCTTTCCTTTCCTCTCCTCCTTCCTTCCTTCCTCTCATCCTTCCTCCTTTCCTTTCCTTTCCTTTCCTCACCTCCTTCCTCCTTTCCTTTCCTCTCCTCCATCCTTCTTCCTCCTTCCTCCTTTCCTTTCCTCACCTCTTCTCCTCCGTCCTCTCCTCCTTCCTTCCTTCCTTCCTTCCCTCCTCCTCTCCTCTCCTCCTTCCTCCTTTCCTTTCCTTTCCTTTCCTTTCCTTTCCTTTCCTTTCCTTTCCTTTCCTCACCTCCTTCCTCCTTTCCTTTCCTCCATCCTTCTTCCTCCTTCCTCCTCCTTTCCTTTCCTCACCTCCTCTCCTCCGTCCTCTCCTCCTTCCTTCCTTCCTCCTCTCCTCTCCTCCTTCCTCCTTTCCTTTCCTTTCCTTTCCTTTCCTCACCTCCTTCCTCCTTTCCTCTCCTCCATCCTTCTTCCTCCTTCCTCCTCCTTTCCTTTCCTCACCTCCTCTCCTCCGTCCTCTCCTCCTTCCTTCCTTCCTTCCTTCCTCCTCTCCTCTCCTCCTTCCTCCTTTCCTTTCCTTTCCTTTCCTTTCCTTTCCTTTCCTTTCCTCACCTCCTTCCTCCTTTCCTTTCCTCTCCTCCATCCTTCTTCCTCCTTCCTCCTCCTTTCCTTTCCTCATCTCCTCTCCTCCGTCCTCTCCTCCTTCCTTCCTTCCTTCCTTCCTCCTCTCCTCTCCTCCTTCCTCCTTTCCTTTCCTTTCCTTTCCTTTCCTTTCCTTTCCTTTCCTTTCCTTTCCTCACCTCCTTCCTCCTTTCCTTTCCTTTCCTTTCCTTTCCTTTCCTTTCCTTTCCTTTCCTTTCCTCACCTCCTTCCTCCTTTCCTTTCCTCTCCTCCATCCTTCTTCCTCCTTCCTCCTCCTTTCCTTTCCTCACCTCCTCTCCTCCGTCCTCTCCTCCTTCCTTCCTTCCTTCCTCCCCTCCTTCCTCCCTTGCTGTTCCTCCAGGCGACAGTGACCGGCTGGTGTGTGAGGAAGACGGTCTGTGGTCGTTCCCGTCGGCGTACTGCAAGGTCGAATGCCCGGAGGTGCGTCGCGTCTCCTGGTCTCGCCTTCTGACGTCGTCCTGCAGGGCTTCTGGCCACGACGTGGGCGCCGTCTGTCGCTTCAGATGCAACCCGGGCTTCTACGTGGCAGGAAGCCTGAAAAAGGCCACGCCCAGGTAGGGCGCAGGAGAGCGGCCATAAAGGAAAACAAGCCTGGGAGCGCGGCGTGTTAGCGTGTTAGCTGGAGTGGCTAAATGGCGGTCATCTGAGCTAATCTAATAAATTCAAGCTAATGTGATAAATACAAGATAAACTGATAATTACAGGCTAATCTAATACATTCAAGATATTGTAAGAAATTCAAGCTAATGTAATCACTTCAAGCTAATGTAATAATTTCAGGCTCGTCTAATAAATTCAAGCTAATGTAATAATTTCAGGCTAGTCTAATAAATTCAAGGTAATGTTATAAATTCAAGATAAACTAATAAGTTCAGGCTAATCTAATACATTCAAGATATTGTAATAAATTCAAGCTAATGTAATCACTTCAAGCTAATGTAATAATTTCAGGCTAGTCTAATAAATTCAAGCTAATGTTATAAATTCAAGATAAACTAATAATTTCAGGCTAATCTAATACATTCAAGATATTGTAATAAGTCCAAGCTAATGTAATAATTTCAGGCTAGTCTAATAAATTCAAGCTAATGTTAAAAATCCAAGATAATCTCATAATTTCAGGCTAATCCAATAAATTCGTAATAACTTCAAGCTAATTTAATAATTTCAGGCTAGTCTTATAAATTCAAGCTAATTTAATAATTTCAGGCTAATCTAATGAATTCAAGCAAATGTTATAAATTCAAGATAAACTAATAATTTCAGGCTTATCTAATACATTAAAGATATTGTAATAAATTCAAGCTCATGTAATAATTTCAGGCTTATCTAATACATTCAAGATATTGTAATAAATTCAAGCTCATGTAATAATTTCAGGCTAATCTAATAAATTCAGGCTAATCTAATACATTCATGCTAATCTAATAATATCAAGCTAGTCTAATAAATTGAAGCTAATGTGATAATTTCAGGCTAGTCTAATAATCTCAAGATAATCTAATAAATTCAAGATAATGTAATAAATTCAAGATAAACTAATACGTTCAGGCTAATCTAATTAATTCAAGGTATTGTAGTAAATTCAAGCTAATGTAATCATCTCAGGGTTGTCTAATAATTTCAGGATAATCTAATAAATTGAAGCTAATTTTATCATTTCAGGATAGACTTATAATTTCAGGCTGGCCTAATAAATTCAAGATAATGTAATAAATCAAAGCTACTGTAACGATTTGAGGGTAATCTAATAAATTGAAGCTAATGTAATAAATTCAAGCTAATCTAATAAATTCAATATTATGTAATAATTTCAGACTAATCTAATACATTGAAGCAAGTGTAATAAATTCAAGCTTATGTATTAATTTCAGGGTAATCTAATAAATTGAAACTAACGTGATAAATTCAAGGTAATCTAATAAATTCAAGATTATGTAATAAATTGAAGATAATGTTATAATCTCAGGCTAGTCTAACAAATTCATGCTAATGTAATAATTTCAGGCTAGTCTAATAAATTCAAGATTATCTAATAAATTGAACTAATGCAATAATTTCAGGCTAGTCTAATAAATTCAAGATAATGTAATAAATTGAAGCTAATGTAATAATTCAAGCTAATCTAATAAATTCAAGTTTATGTAATAATTCCAGGCTAATCTAATAAATTAAAGCTAATGCAAAAAAAAAAAAAAAGTCAAGCTAATCTAATAAACGCTAACATCTCTAAAGCCTGACTTTAGCCCTTCGATTTTAAATTAAAATTAAAAGCAGCCGGCCGATCGGATGATCCCGCGCCCGTGTTGGATTTGTTTATCCGGACACGACTCCGTTTATCTCCGTCTCGGATTAAAACCTCTCTAATCCGGATCACCTCCGTCGCATCCAGGAAGTTCTTCAAGTTGGAGTGCCTGGAAGGCGGCCAGTGGGAGGACGCCAGCTGCGAGCCCATCTCCTGCCCGCCGCCGCCCGACGCCTTCCACGGCATGTACAACTGCAGCGACGGGACCTTCTACGACAGCGTCTGCACCCTGCACTGCCCCGACCCCAACGACAACGTAAGACGCCGGAGAACCTGCCGTCACGGGTTGGTGACGCACCTGACGGGCCTGAGACCAGCATACGGGTTGGGGGGACTTCAGAAGGTCTTCTAGGCTAGGAGAGCATCTAAAGGACATCTAGCCTAGGAGGACTTCAGAAGGTCTTCGAGGCTAGGAGAACATCTAAATGTGTTCTAGGCTAGGAAAACATCTAAATGTGTTCTAGGCTAGGAGAATATCTAAAGGTCATCTTGGCTGGGAGGACATCTAAAGGTCATCTAGGCTGGGAGAACATCCGAAGGACATCTTGCCTAGGAGGACTTCAGAAGGTCTTCTAGGCTAGGAGAACTTCAGAAGGTTTTCTAGGCTAGGAGAACTTCAGAAGGTCTTCTAGGCTAGGAGAACATCTAAATGTGTTCTAGGCTAGGAGGACATCTAAAGGTCATCTAGGCTGGGAGAACATCCGAAGGACATCTAGCCTAGGAGGACTTCAGAAGGTCTTCTAGGCTAGGAGAACTTCAGAAGGTCTTCTCGGCTAGGAGAACATCTAAAGGTTATCTAGGCTAGGAGGACATCTAAAGGACGTCTAGGCTAGGAGGACTTCAGAAGGTCTTCTAGACTCAGAGAACATCCAAAGGACATCTAGGCTAGGAGAACTTCAGAAGATCTTCTAGGCTAGGAGAGCATCTAAAGGTTATCTAGACTCAGAGAACATCTAAAGGTCATCTAGGCTAGGAGAACATCTAAAGGATATCTGGGCTAGGAGGACATCTAGAGGTCATCTAGACTCGGAGAACATCTAAAGGTCATCTAGGGTAGGAGAACATCAGAAGAATATGGAGGTTTGGATAAAATCTGATTTAGAAGAACATCAGAAGGACATCCAGATGAAGAGGATTTCAAAAAACATTCAGGTTCGAAGGCATGAGATGAACTTCCAGATTAGGAGACCCATTAGAGAGTGTCCAAAGAATCATCAGGTATAGAAGGACATCAAAAGAGCTTCCATGAGAAGAAGACCGAGGTTTGTATAAATCAGATTGAGGAGAACTTCACAAGAACTAGGAGAACATCAGAAGGCCATCCAGAGTAGGAGCATGTCCATGAAACTCCCCAAAAAGTCACAAAGCAAAGAAAAGAAATATAACCCCGCCAAGATATTCAGGGATTATTTCAAATCTGGAAACGTTCCTGAGGGATTCCGGGATGAGCCGGAGTCCAGCGCCGGTGACGGCGTCCGTCTGGAGTCAAGGCGGTCATGTGACCCCGACACGGCGTCCAGCTGGAGGCCCAGCGGCTCCAGTCCCGGATTAGTTGTCCCAAAAATACCCGAAGAGTCCAAAGAGTCTTGTGTTTTCCCCAAAAAGCGGGACGTTGTTTGGAACAGGAAGTCCTTCCACCATCCGATCCCCAAAATAAAAGCTTCCCAGGCGCCGGACTCGCGAGTGAACTTCTCCCTTGTTTGTCCGCAGCTCGCCATCCGCTGCACCGAAGACGGCGAGTGGACCTCCGGGTTCTCCATGTGCTCGGGCCTGCAGGGGTCCTGCTCCGCCCCGCCCCACCTCAACTCGGTGGAGTACAGCTGCGATCAGGGCACCGACGTGGGTGAGGGGCTCGCGCTGGATCCAACCCCCCAACTGCCCTTGTTGTACCCCAATCCCTGTCCTTTAAGGGTACTCCTACCAGGTACCCCTGCTGTTTACCTTTGGACCTTCTGTCCCGGCAGGTGCTGTTTGCCACCCGACTTGCGTCCTGGCCCTGGACATGGATCTACGTGACCCGGTGGTTCTGCCCAACGGTACCACGCCTGAGTTTCTGAAGCATTGGATGCTGCCCACCAAAGTCCAGGTGAGGACTCCCGGTCCCCTGCACCGACGTTTCGGGTTCTTCTTGACGGCTTGTGGCCAGGGGAGCGGTGTCGTCGTCTCCGCAGACACTATCGGAGAGCCCTCCGCCGGTATGCCCGCGAATTTCCCGGCGCTGTCCGCCATCTTTGTATTGTCGATGCTGTGCCCGTTAGCGGCAGCGCCCGCTAACGCCCCCGGAGGCTCTCCGGCATCCCGAACAACTCGGGACGACAAGAGTGGTCCGGAGCGCCGAGTTGTACCGTGAAAGGCGGAGCGGAATGGCACGAATCCTCAGCGCTTAAGACCCAAACCGGCGTTCTGGGCCCGCGGCCGACGGCGCCGCCAAGTGCGCGCGGGGAAACGCCAGACACCGGATATCTCGAAACCTCTCGGTGTCCCGCCATTGGCCGCTCCGGCGCGCTTTGGGTAACTGCATCTGTTCTGCAGAATCCACTTAAGACCGTTTTTTATCCACAAACAGGAATTAAATGTATTAATGTAGTTATGTGGTTTTCATCAGCGTCCTTCTGATCCAGATGAATAAAAGCAGAGTTCGGAGGGGCGAGCCGGAGGGGCGGGGGAGGCCTCGCCGAGCAGATGGCCGGGAGCTGCTTCACGATGAGGCACGATGTGGTGAAAAATGAGATAGCCCGATTGGTTTAAATAACCTCAAACGAGCAAGTGATTGTGGTTTTGCTACCATTTGGAAACCATTGGCAGGTTGAGCAGAAAACACTGGTTGTTTTGCTCGCCGGCTGCCATGCGACGGCTCTGCTACGTCGGGAAAGACGATCCGCCGACAAACAGCCAATCAGGATGAATAATGTATCCCGACATCTGGTGGCGTGAAGCGCGGCGCGCTACCGCTCCAGACTGACCCAACCCCCGCCGATCAGGCCGGGTTTCATGTGAGGACCAAAACACCCCGTTTTGTGGAATCCGATCGATGTCTGGATTTGCTCACGTCGAGATCGGCGGTCATACCGGGAGGGGGGGGGAAGAGGCAACTCCTTCATTACGGGCGTCTTTAACCGCGACCTTCTAATCGTGATTGATTGTTCTTTTGGTCTCAGGTGTCGCTTCCCTGAATCCGTCTTTTTCCTCACAAAAAAAAGGGACGCTTGCCCTCCCGGGATCCGTCCTGAGGGTATTCAGCCGTTTTGGGGAAATCCAGCTCTCTCCTTTGCAGCAGGGGTGAGTCAGGAAAGTAGCCTATCTCGAAGGATCACATCCGGGTCTTTCAAATCGTCAAACTCCAGTTCTGATGCTCCAAAACTGTTGCTGGTCGGTTGACCAAGGAACAAGAGAGCAGCCCCTAAGGGAAGGGTGTAGCTTACAAGACAGAGGCCTCTTTTACACTGGAGGAACTTACGGTTCCTTGAACCTTTTCAGGAAGGAGGCCGTTTCTTGTTGCCTTCAGACAGCAGAAGAGCCAGAGGTCGATGGACGTCGATCCCTGGAACCCTTTTAGCTCCATGCCAGGGTCTTTTTACGGCACCGTAAGAGCTTTTGGGGTTAGAGGAACTATTCTTACTTCTTTGGGACTGTGGAGTGCCGTTTCCAAGAACTCGAGTAATGGACAATGGCACATGGACGACTTCTAAAATACTTTGTTTTCTCAATGGAGTTTTGCACGGTGAAATCTGACGTTAGCTGTAACTGGCTGTTTACGATAAAAATGCCCAAACATGCCCAAACATGGACATGAGCGCTAGCTTTTGTTATGCTAGTTAGCGGAATAAGGGTCTCCAGAGCTTCTCGTCTAAGGGAACTGTCGGCGCGCTCCTTCAGATGAAACGAATCGGGGGGGATAGAATTTCATAGCGTAGCATATCAAGAGCCGGCGACCCCGGGTTTCTCGGGGCGATCCGTCGGCTCCGTCTGTTGTAGCTTGTCACTGTTTTTAAAATCAACCGCTCAGAAAAACATTTATGCCGGTCCCTGCCAGCGTTTCGCAAAAAGGCTGCCAGCCGGTGTCAGCGTTTTTGTCAAAAATAAACGCCTCTCTAACACCCGCAGAACATTCACTTCCTGGAATCGCTGTCAATAGCACGTCCTCGCCAGCTGTTGCTGCTCCTGTAACGGACAGAGCAGTTGTTGTAGCTTTGCCCTTTCCCTTTTTTGTTGTTGCTTTTGTTAGCTAACACTTGAATATTACTTGTGTTGGTTGTTTGTGAGATAGAAACCTGCGAGGAACCTCAGGTTCTCAGAACAACAGCATCCTCAGGCACGTAGCCTTGTTTGGAAGACCATGCTAGCTAGCTAACATTGGCTCCTCCGCCAGTGCGACAATAAGTCGCGCTAGCGTTGTCGTCAACGGGTTCCCATCATCCTCTCGCAATCAAAAACACCAGGCTCATTGAGGACTCGAGTTGTCCCGAGTCGGATCACCATGTTCCCCTTGCCAGGGTCTCTCCAGGTTCTCCGCCTTGGACTCTCTCTTTGTGGGGTCTCTTTGTCCTCCTATCTGGATTCTCCTTGGGTTCCCATCATCCTCTCGCAATCAAAAACACCTGGCTCGTTGAGGACTCGAGTTGTCCTGAGTTGGATCACCGTGTTCCCCTTGCCGGTGTCTCTCCACGTTCTCCCACCTGGTTTCCCTCCAGGTTCTTGGTCTTCCTCCTACTGTCCAAAAACAGTGGACAGGTTCTTTGAAGACAGTCCTGTGTGGAGATGCCCTCTACCCAGGGTTCTCTCCATGTTCTCCACCTTGGACTGTCTCTTTGTCCTCCTATCTGGACTCTCCTTGGGTTCCCATCATCCTCTCGCAAACCTAAAACACCAAACTCATTGAGGACTCGAGTTGTCCCGAGTTGGATCACCACGTTCCCCTTGCCGGTGTCTCTCCATGTTCTCCTACCCAGGTTCTCCGTCTTCCTCCTACTGTCCAAAAACAGTCGGCCGCTTCATTGAAAACTCCAAATCGTCCGGCTCGGCGTCAACGGCGGGACGAGCGGATGTTTTACGGAGCGACTCCCGGGCCTCTGAGCGCAGAAGCCGGTCCAGCAGTAGCTGAGATGTTTGAATTCCTCGGCGTATTTGTAAATGTGTTTCTTATCAGATTCCCTGCCGGGTGTGTTATTATTTCCCGGGAAGGCGTCTCTGTTTCACACACTCTCCGGCATCCTCCCCGGGTGTTTGTCCAGGCGGGCGCTCGCTCGCCTTCAAAGTGACGCTGAATGGAAATCGCGGGAGTAAAAGGTTGCCGTTGACGTCAAGCCTTTGAGGAACGCGTCGGATCGGGTTAGGCAACCTCGCGTCTTCGCCCGTCGGCGCAAAAACGGCGATCCGGTTTCGCCCCCGGCTTTCGGGTGGTCGGTCAGTCAGGCTCGCCAAGGTCGACGCTCATGACGGAGGTCCGATAATCTACTCCGTATCTCGGACGCCGCCCCGCCATCCCGAGGCCTCCTGATTTCTCGGATGTCTCACAGGGGAGCGGTCGGCTTTCTCCTCCCGTCAACAACTTCCACCTTTTCACCTTCATCCGCCCAATCGCGATATCGTAATTTTAACTTTCGCTTCCCCCCCGGAGGACAAACACGTCCTCAGAAAGCAAACTCTTCATTTATTTATACGGAGTGTCTCCGCCAGAAGGGAAGGACATGTGCAGAAGAAGGGAGTGAGGTGTCCGGTGTGGAGATACCGAGGAGAAGATGGGAGGCGGAGATGAAGATGTGGAGGTTCCTCTTCGGGAACGAGGACGATGCAGGGTCGGGAAGGATTCCAGCGAGCGGTAGATGTTGCCAGAATGGGATGGTTTGGACAGAAGGTCTGGGTGGAAGGAGGCGAGTGCTTGCGGGCTACATGCTCGCAGGGGATTGGCTGTGGGTTGGACGGAGGCGGACGATTGGCTGAGGATGAAGCTCCAAGTATTTTTATAGGTCGTATCTCGCTATCGCTTGTGTTCTGCTTCTGGTTTCCCATTTCTTGTTTTACCCGCTTTTTCCCGTTTCTCGTGCGCATTCACGTCGGGTTCCCTCAGGACAAAAGAGCAATTTGAGTGATCAAGTCGGAATATAAATATATATATCCAAAGATGCGGTTAGATCATTCTTAATCTGGGGTAGATCAACAATTTGCAACCAAACACAGGCGTCGCTTTCTTTTCCAAGAGTTCTGGTTTCATTGTCTGGAGGAGACGTCCGTCTGGAGGAGACGTTCTCAGGGCCTCCAGACGCTGCTCCTCTACCGATTCACGAAAAGCCAATTATCGCGCGGAAAAGAAAAAGGGGAAGGGTACGAGTATCGGCTAAAGACCTATCGGATTCTCGGGGGTCGGGGACCACACAGAGCAGACCCCCGCGCCCGGAAAAAAAACCTTGTTTTGGATCCCGGCCGATGAATAAACCCGTTTCTTCTCCGGCGTCAGAAGAGGACGCACGTGAAACTCATCAAAACAAATTGCAAACAAATGCCACAGCCCTTCTGCCACGGCTACGGTGGACAGGCGTGTTTCTTATTTAGCCCCCCCAGATACGCGAATCCGCGGATGTTGGCGCCTTACGGGGAGACGGCGAACTTGAATTTCGAAGGACGGCGGAGTTGCGCCGCCTTAAAAAGACACCGAAGTACCTTTGGACCTTTGGAAATGACCGACCCCGCGGTTTTAGCCGCCCAGGATCCGCTCCGATGCCGGATTCGCGAGGGTTCAAAACGCGGGCGGGAGACGGGTTCGCGATGTTGACGAGAAAGGAGACAGACTTTTTTTGTTTTACAAGAACAAGAACAAGAACATCATGTTTTCATCCAAAAGGAACCCAAACAATCCCAAGGTGTTGAAAGATCAGTTAGTGACATTTAAAGAGAGGGTTGTAATTCCGCTGGGTTTAGCGGTCTGCGTATCCCCGCGTATTCACCGCCGCTACGCTCTGATCTTCCAGACCATCGTATGCACGGGGATGAGGAGGTGGTACCCGTCGCCTGAGGACGTTCACTGCATCCAGTCGTGTGAGGTAAGAGGCAAAGACGTCCACCACACGCGGCGGTGAGTACAAATGCTTCTTCACATTCTGTTCCCCGGGATCTGCCGGCCAACACCGCAGGCAGGGACTGTTCCTTCCAGATATCAATCTCACCCAGGTTTTTCTTTCTTTTCCTTTTTTTTTTTTTTTTTTTTGAAACGGGGCGAGTGTCTACTTCGGTCGGGGCTGACACCAGATCTGGCCGCCGACCGCCAAAACATTGACTGCAGCGGAGAGACGATATGTCACACACGACGGTGCTGTTTTGTTTTAGCGCCGCAGTCGGAATAGACGCAGAAAGGGAAAGAATAAAACCCCGAACGGGACGATAAGTCGCGAACGCTCTACTCGTCTCCCTCGGAAGCTCCGCCGGCGAGGAATACGTGGGGTACCCGATGTAGCCTAGTACACGTCGGGAGTAGCGGACCGCCACTCGCGTGGGAATGCTGTACTTCCTGTTGACATTCAGGTCACAGCGTCTCCCACCGCTCAAGCCGAATTAACCGTTTAAAGACCTCCAAGAGTCTTCAGGAGACATTCCATAGGCAAATGCCGTTGAGAAGGTGGGTACCTGAGTACCAAAATGCTAACGAGGAATGTTTCGCTGCACAGAAGTCCCTCGCACTTAGACTGAAGTGCGAGATATGAGTACTTCAGTATGAGTGGGGGTCTACTGCTAGTACACATTTGAGGTACTTGCAGAAGACCTCTACTCAGACTGGAACGGCATACCTCTTACGGCATACCGCACCGACGCTACCTGTGCGACCCTGCGCCCATTCTCCCACCTCTCAAGCTCAATTCAACATTTAAAGACTTCCCAGAAGCTCATTCCGTGGGTGAACGTTGATCCCTTCACAGGGACCGAGTTCCAGAACGCTGAGAAGGAACGTGCTTAGGAGTGCGGCACAAGTATGTCCATAGAAGTATTACATGTGAGTACTTCGGTGTGGGTGGAGGTCTTTAGCAAGAAGACGTCCGAAGTACTTACAATGACCATTTGGATGGGGAGGCCATACTTTTTATTCCACTGTGTTCCAGAGATTCAACCCCACTTGCACAGCTCCGGATGTTCCACAAGTTCTCCTCCGTCTCAAGCTAAGTCCACAATATGAAGTCCACACGGGCGAGTAGCCATACGCTAACAAGGAACGTTTCCGGGCACAATCAAAACGTCAGATTGCGGTGCCAGCCCTACCACTGAAGCGCATATGTGCATTCTTTAGTGACACATAACCAACACCTGCGTTCGACCTCCACTCAGACTGCAACGGCATACTTCGGAGTGCGGTACGAGTACTTTGCTTGAAGTATAAAATGCGAGTACTTCAGTGTATCACCGTCAAATGATGGCGGTGCACGAGCGGCGTACGCCAATGCGCGGAGTGTCATCTGCACAGAGTTGCCTTTTAGCCGGGGATGCCGGGAATGCCAGGATTTCCCCGCCGGGCCTAATGGACGGTCTGATGAAAGGGGAAAAAATGAATTTCTGGATCGCGTTAGTTGCAGATCCAGGCTCTGCTCAGCGTCACGGCGCCGTCCGACGTGAGCGAGAGGCCATTTCCATTTTTTAGAGACGAGGTTAAAGAACATCACAGGGCTGCTAGCAAGAATCGCAGCCGGTAGTGCCGATCCGGGAGGTGGACCATACCGTGACTCTTCAAAAGAAGCCTGGCGCTTACGTGACTTCTTCTTCCAGGGGGCTTGTTTGCTTTATTTTGAAAACCAAGAAGGTGGATACTTGCTTTTGAGGGTCCGTGCTCTTGATTGGTTGCACAGCAGCGTGGTGAATATAATTATTGCGTTGCCATTTGAGCGGCTACAACATTCAAGCGACGCTCCTTGCCTTCCCCTTTTCACCGCGCCCTAGGGAACTTGTAAAGCGGACAAGAAGGTTGGCCAACCTGTTCTTGCATCCTTCTTTAAAGACACGGATCGACCCACGGAGGACAAGCACTTATTTAAAACACAGCGGTTTTACCAAAGACAGACATCACTGCAGCCGAAGCATACAAGTCCTGATTTCCCTCGGTGAGCCTCAGCTCCATCACCAACTTTGAAACGTCCGCGCTGCCCAATACACCCGGTATTTCATTTCAGCGCCGCAGAGCCGGCGCGCGGTGGGTGGCGGCGCTACTCTCCCGCAACCTCAAACCCGACCTCTCTTCGAAATCCGCACAAGAGTAGGCGTCCAAAGTAGCAGACGGGGGTCGTGCGAGATTCCGCCGGGTCTGCGATAAATTCTCCAGGAGGAGGAAACTTAAAGTTGACGACCTCGCCGTCGAGGCAAACCCCGCGCTTCCCCGAGCGCCGCAACCTATATCGCTAAAAATAAATCGCCCGGCTCGTCGCTTGCGGCTCGTTTTATCGCGCGGGACGCTAACCAGGAGGTGCCACCGTCACGCGTCCGCCTCGGCCGATTGCATCATAAATGGAAGTTTGTTTAATCTGCCGGGTTTAATGTTTTAGCAGCGGTTGTAAATCCTCCGCGATCATAAAGCCAGGCAGCTTTGACTTGGCGCCCGTCCTCCGGGTTCAGCGATGGCTGGAACCGCGGATGGAACACATAAACTGTTGATGTCTCAAGGTATTAAAATATTCCCCTCACCTGCCAGCAGCACATTTTCCCCTTCCATCTTCCCGTGGATGTTGCTAGGCAAAGCCGTTGCTTATAACCAGCTCCTCCATGACAACACTGTAAATTATACCAAACCACATGTGCAGCTGGCGTTGGTGACGGCGCTCCTGCGTGCCACGGATCCCCGTCCCCCCGACTCGCTCTGTTTTCCCTAAATCAGCCGCGGCGTGCGTAAACGTCACCGCCGGCGTCTCTCGCTTTATCGCCATGGCAGCGCCTGCTGGATGTTTTATCCGCGAGAACCGGTTTCCCCGAAAAGATCTCCGGCTCTGGCAGGAGAACTCCTGTAAAGGTGTCATTGCGCATTTCCGTGATTTCTTTTTTTTGGTTTAACGACGCGCCGGGAATGTTCCTCCACGCCGGCCCCCGCGGCGAGGGCGCAGATGTTGGAGGCGGGGTCATGTCGCCGCAGGGGGGGCGGGGCGACAGTCGCCCGGCGCTGCCCGCCGCTTTCCCTGTCGTCATAGGAACCGGTTTACAAAGCTGGTTCTGCGACTGCGGCTGGATTGGAAAGGGAACGGCGCCTCGTCAATTTTCGGTTCCGGCGGGTTCCTCTCGGACATCCCTCTTGCTCAGGTTTTTCTGAACTTGTTGGTTGGACACCCGAGTCGACCCCATGCGACATCTCGCCTTCTTCGCCTTCGGACGACTTGTACATCCAAGGGTGGAATCTCTGCGCGACTTCCCCGCGACTTGCGCGTAAACGTAAAAAAAATGCGCTTGGAATCCGATATTCTCCGATCGGTTGTCCGGCCCGATGGAGGGAGGGGGGGGCAAAAAAAAGAATCCGATATGAAGGTCGGCGTCTGCCAACGTGTCAGGCGGATTCGACATTCCCCGTCACTGCGTGACGCACATCAGTGGAAATGTGATGATTCCGCAGCCGAGTGACGTGATGTTTTTGCGCCGGCAGCCGAGGGGGGGGAAACCGAAGCAGCGGCGGAGGACGAGGTCCCGGCCACGGCTGGGAACAAGCTACCTTCTGTCATTACCGCTCTCGTCTGTGTCCCTTGGACGTCTTCCCGGGCAATTAATTGGCTTCTGTTTTGGCGTCGGGGCTTTTTCCGGCCCGGGAGCCAAACCGCCGGCGTTCGTTCCTTCGTCATCTTCCATGCGCCGCTAGTGATAAGACGGCGCTGACACGGGAACACGACTTCAGGGTGAAGAGGCGGCGGGAGCCACGCAGGTGCGGTGGCGAGACTCGTATGCTCCGGGAATTACCCCTGACCGGTATGCCGGTGCGGCGGCGGGAGCTGTCAACCCGTCGCCTTGTGAGGTCGTTTCTCGGCGCTCGCGGAGGCTGACATCACCTCCTGGATCCGGTGAGGTAATCGCCGTCACGAATACGCGAATGGACTCCAGCTGGATCCCGGACTCCCGTCAGCTCGCGGTACAAGCGCAGACGTGGAGGTAAACAGTCGCCCTCCAAATCGGAACACGCCGTCCCGCGGGCCGAGCGGACCGATCCAAGAAGACGCCCCCCGGTCACGTCGGTGCAGAAAACAGCCATGCTAGAGGCTGGCGAGGGGCGCGGCGCTATGCTAACCTGTGGCTAGCGACTCCAAGTCGGGTGCGAACGCGCAGTCCTTTCCTCACAAGCCTTCTTGACACGACCGCTGCACTTTGCCCTCCAGACCTCGCTCTCGCTGGAACGCTCCCCGCCAACGCACCTTCCCGCCGCCTCGCCGAGCTCACGTTCAGGAAAAACCCCAGAGCGGAACGGCGACGAAACACAAGCGCTTGTTCGCGGCTGCAGAGCGACTCCGGGCCTCGAATATTCCCTTGTTTTCCATCCTAATGATTTTTAATCGTCCATCCGTTCTCACTTCCCCCTCAAGCCGCCCCTCCAGCGGCTTCCAGAGAATCCAACTCATGCTAATCGGATGCTAAACAAACCAAAAAAAAAAAAAAAAAAGATCCCGGGTCTTTCCTGCGTCGCCCCCTCTTCCGGTTTCAGGTGCCTGGAACTCTTACCCCGCCAAGGGATTTGCTCCCGAGGCATCGCACCGGGACCCTCCGCCGCTCCTCCAGCGCCGTCTGGCTTCTCCTGGAGCTGCTTTTCACAGCAGCTGAAGGAAGTCCAGAACCCCCAGTCTGCCGCGCGAGCTTCTGGAGGACGGCCAAACCGCTCTCGGCCCCCGGGGGCCGCTTTCGGTAGCAGTCGCTGCTGGCCGCCAGGCGTGGAGTCGCCCCTCGCGGGGAGGATGGAGGCTGGGGGTTCTCCTCTAGGAGGGGCGACGCAGATGCTCGATAGGGCCGCAAACAAAGGGAATATATCGCGTGACAGGAGCGTTCTCCACATTTAATGACTGTGGTTTTTGGAGCCTTCTGGCGAAGCACCGCGCTTCCTGTCTGGGGGAGGACGACCGGCCGCACTTCCTGCTACGACCGTTTGCACGTGTTCCCCTTCAAAATAAAGCTCCCCCGGTCACGAGGCATTGTTGGCGGGTGGTTGGGAGTCTCGAATGTGAAGGAACTGGAGTGGAGTGGAATGTGGAGTAACACATGCCCCGGAAACGGGAATGGTTGGATTTTAAGTAGCAGAATTCGAAACTTTGGTCACGCGAGGAGCTGGTGTCAGTAGAAGCTCCAAGAACACCCGCGGCGCGGCACCTCCAGGGAAAGCTCTCGAGGTTCAGTCGCAACCTTGGGCGAACCTTCTGTCCAGCAGGTACCTCCATCCAACGTGCGCAGGTCGGTTTGTGGTCCAGGAGTGTCAAGGAAGAGCTTGGCTACACCTTGGACGGCGCCACTGGCATAGTAGTGCCTTCAGGGGCCTGCAGTGCCAGTCGCACCAGGGCGGGAACACGGGTTGAGTTTGGTATACCGGTACAAAACCGGTGCACCCCAAGGACAAAGCAGCCGGACAGAAGATGTCTGCTGTCACCTGCGCTGAGGATCGTGACGACGTCTACATTGGAGATACCAAACAACCTCTGCACAAAATGGAAGGCCCAACACAGGAGAGCCAGGACTCCACGGTCCAGCTCCACCTGAAGGACACGGGCCATTCGTCTGAAGACAACGATGTCCGTCTTCCGTCCAGAGAAGACAGATGGTTCCAGAGAGGAGTCTCTGATCACAAATGTAATACCCTGTACTGGGATCAATACCAAGATGGACTAGGACCTTCTGCCCCCTCCAAACAACTGCGAAAGATCCACCACCAGAACTAGCACTGGTAACTTCCACCTGAGCCTCAGTCCAGGTGATCCGGCACTGCTTTGATAGGCTTTACCTTTTCACATTCCAATCCAGGTATTCCCTAAAAGTTGCTCTTTTGTCCCCAATGAACGACATCTCCGTTAGCATAGCATTAGACCTGGTCTCTGCCCATCAACTCTTCTATTTACACAACAAGCTACCATTACCTGAACACGCCCACAACCCTGGCGGTTCTATTGGGAAACTCCCAAGTGGTCATTAGAAGGGAAGAAATTCAAGTCCAGCTGCCACGACAAGAAGATTTGGACAAGAGTTTTGCAGTGCGTGACCTTCTCTGGCCCGGCTCCACAACCCGAGGGGTACAGTTGAAGCACGTCGAGGATCGTGTAGCGTCAACCGCCACAGTCGCCGGAGTCGGTCAGTCGCTGTTTGGGGTTTGACCGACGGTCAAGAGGCTGCTTTACGAGGGCGTCACTTAGCGGAAGCGTTTGTTCAGATCCATTCGCTTCCCACCATAACTTCTATCCCCTTCCTGTTCCTTGTCAGCCCTTCGGCGGCGACGGCTGGTGCGACACCATCAACAATCGGGCCTACTGCCAGTACGACGGCGGGGACTGCTGCCCCTCCACGCTCTCCACCAAGAAGGTAAACAAACGCCGAGCGTCGATCGCTATCGCTCTGATTTCCCCCGAGGGGCGGCGCCGTCCCGGACCTGTTTGTTTAAAAAGGTGACGGGGGCTTGTCGCCGCGGAGAAGGAGCTTTCTTTCTTTCTGTTTGTAGCCGGGAGTCTCTTTTGGCCGGGGTGGCCAAACATGAGATGGCCACCGAGCAAACAAACACACACACACACACTCTTATTAATGATGGTGCCTATTCGGTTTCTGTCATCTGGACTCGAAACAACAAGCGGCGACCTGGACCTCCCAGCTTTCCGGCTCTGACCGTAAACATGCAGGCTTGTTTTGTTTTGTTTCTTCTCGCGCTCCGTGAATCTTCCAAAAGGCGGGGTTGGCATCGGGCGGGTGGAAGAAACGGTATAAACTGGATGATCGGTTTGGACCCCTGAGGCTTCTAGCAGGCTAGTTGGTGCAAATATTCAGTTTGGAAGGAAAAATCCTCAGCAAGGCAGATGTAGCTCCACTGCAAAGAGGAACCATCCCGTGGTTAGCTTAGCATGCTGAATGTCCGTCGGTGGAAACCTCCAAAAGCCACTGAGCACACGTTCCAGCGGTGATGTTCGTGGCCGGGGAGGCAGGAGAACTGCGTGCCTCACTTAGTGGCTCTTGGCAGCCATTTTATGGTCGCTCAGCACAAGAAACTAGTAACAAACATACTGCTGATGACTAAAAATGGAGTTCATCTAGCAAAAGTGTTTAAACATTTTAAAAACAACATACAGAGACAGTCTGAGTGCAGAGCGAGTCGGCCGTCATTGCGCGATCTACATTGAGGCTCAACAGATGGTAGCCTCACCGCATGCCTCTTTTCAGTATTTGAACAGTAAATGTGAAAATCCCGCCATTTCAAATTAAAAATAAACAATCTAAAACCGGTGAACTTAAACTGATAAATACCTTTACAGCTTTTTTTCTTTTTTTTCATTTGACATTTTTTTTCTTTCCAAGATTGGCAAGTGAGGCACGGCCTCTCCTGCCTCCCCCAGACTGCATTCCAGCACACACACACACACACACACACACACACACACTCTGCACGCACAAGATCCGGGCCCGATCTTTTCACCGCGCTGAGAAATAATAGGGGAGGGGATTCCAGGCAATTACGAAGCCGGAACCACTTTCCTGAGGGGTCAACCGAGATCGCGGCGGTCGTTAGTCTACATCGGTATGTCTATATTTATATGTACTCGGAGGGAACCCTGTGAGTTCTAACAGGTCCTGGTCGGCCTTTTCTGCGAGCAGCCCTCACATAAACAGGTCTTCCTCGTTTTTAGGAGAACCCCCCGCCCCTTGCCCCTACCCGGATTTGGCTTCCGGAGGCCCTGCCTGTTCATTCCAATGGCCGGCGCTTTGACTCACTGGCAGCTCCTTCCGACACGCTGGAGTTCAGCAAGTCGGTGGCTGCCGTCATAACAAACGGGCTGCCACGAGGCCTGGAGCTGCGTGTTTTCTGACAGGCGGTAAAACACCAGCTGGACAGGCCGGGGGCGTTCAGAGTCCTGGCTGTCGCATCCCAGCGGGGGGAGTTTCCGCCATTGGCTCGACTCGCGCCGGGCCGGGAAATGACAGCTTTTTAACGCGCCGTGACCCGGGTCGCGCAAGCCCTCTGCCGCCGGAGCGCGAGGGGTTAAAGGAAGCTGTGAAAATAGAACAGAAGCTAGAATCGTGTGAAAATCAAGTTGTTTGGCTATGTGCTTAAATGTAAACTATACAGATAAGGTACCAGGACTTGTATGTTCATCTTACATAGTGGGACTAGCGATGGCTAGCATAACATATTTGGACCAACATTTACAGCTAACATGTGGGGACTGGCGTATTTACTGCTGACATACAAGGCCTAGTGAGTGCAGCTAATGTACAGAGACAAGTACAGCTAACATTTTAGACAACAGTTTATACAGCAAACATACAGGAACTAGAAAACAGCTAACATGCAGGGACTAGTATTTACAGGTAACATGCAGGAACTATAATCTACAGTTGGCATACCGGGACTAGTTTATGGCTAACATACAGGATCTTTATGTTGCAAGGACTAGGATATTTAGCTAACGTTTTAGAGAATGGTATAAACAGCTAACATACTGTGACATATACGGCTAATATGAAGGAACTAGTATGTCATATCGGTACTAGTATAAATAGCTAACCTGCAGGGACTAGAATATATAGCTGATGTTGCAGGGACCAGGATATTTCGCTAACGTTTTAGAGAATGGTATAAACAGCTAACATAATGTGACATAAACGGCTGATATGCAGGAACTAGTATGTCATATCGGTACTAGTATAAACAGCAGGGACTAGAATATATAGCTGATGCTGCTATAGCAAGACGGTTATAGCAAGTGGACACTAGTCTATACAGCTAACAATTGGGGACAAGTATATACAGCTAGTGTACAGATACTAGCATATCCAGCTAGCCTTTTTATTCTATAATCCTTCAACAAGAGCCTGCGGGCTAAAAAAAGAAATGAATTAAAATCAGAAAATAAACGCCAGGTTCCCACCTCGGCCTCGTGGCCCCGCCCTCATGTTCAGAGGCCCTTCTCTGCTCCCGGGGTACTCCGGCGTTCCAGGGCCGGATAGCGTGCTTTAAAATATTACACAAATGTTCTGTGGCGGCATTTTATTAAAAACATGACTGGGACATTATGACAGGATTCCTGTAACTCTCTCCGAGCGACTCCTTCGGCGTGCAACACGTCGGGGTGTCCCCGTCTGATCTCCCAGGGATCCGAGCATTCTGGAAGGATAAGGGGGGGGATGGCTGGACGCCGACCTCCGCGCGTGACACGCTTGGCAGCCGGTCGCGGCGAGGAGAGTCCGGGACGCCTCAAACTTCTAGATAATATCCCTGGAGCGGGTAATCTTAGCCGCTGAGAAACAAGACGGGCTCCTCGGTCTGGCGGCGCGTTTACGCCGTCCGTTGTGGCGCCCTGGTTTGGTCCACAGGGTCAACCGAGGCGGGATCCTCGCTCTGGGCTCCGAAGGGAACGGCGACAGGCGACGGGGCAAAAAAAAACAGGGCCGCGATGTTTGGTTTTCGCTCGCATGCGAGGACGAGACCCTCCGCCATCCCCCCTCCCCGCCAGTAAACATCAGGGATGTTTACAGACGCCCTAGCGCCGCGGCGCGTCCAGAGGTCATTAGCAACATCGCTAATGACATCGCGGGTGCGCAATATGGAAATACAAGGGGTTTGCCTGCGCCTGCGTCAACCTATCGTGACGCAGCCGCTCAGGGAAACATCCAGGCGGGCGAGTCCCAAAAAAAAAAAGTGCAATCAGCAGCGAAAGCTTCCTTTTCCTCGCCGCATCTCTCCGGGAGCAAATGTTTACATTTCTCGCAGCAGACGGCTTTGCGGGGCACCGGAGTTTATTTTGCAACCTGTGGTGATGGCTTGCTTCCTGGACCAGAGCTGGCAGCCGGCCTCTTGTTGATTCTTAACATGTGTCCATCCTTTCACCTCGGCGGCGGCGGCGGCGGCGGCGGCGGCGCGTCACCCAAACCCTCCGCCTCTACGTTTTCACCGTTGCGTCCCTCGGGGTCGTCTTGTGTTCGGGGGCGCTGGTTTCCCTCCCTTTATGTTGCGGGCGGTTCGGAGCAGCGACAGCGTCGTAAACTTTGGTCGCCGACCTCTTGTTTGGTCTCGCAGCTCCAGACGGCGACCCAACAAAATTAGGGCCTCGTTCCAAACTTCATTTTCTCGTTTTCCCGATTTTTGGTCTCGTTTTTGTAGCGTAGACTACCCTTCCTTTCAGATCCCACCCATTGATTTGGGGCGCTTGTGGACCGCGATCTCTGGTGAGTTAATGTTTCGATTTGGGAAGTGGGCTACTGAAGCAAACCCAAGGGGAGGCGACTTGTACACCTTCCATTGGTACGCTTCAAAGATACTTGAGGTTAATCTTAGTTTTGGGGTTGGTTACTACCAACTGGAGTTCATTTGCTTCCTTGTTGGGGAAGTTGGTACCTTTTGCCTTACAGTGTTTTGTCTTGGAATGGGAGCCCGGCGGGTATTAAAGGGCCGGCGCCACAACAATAGGAAACAGCGACTAATGACCAAAACGCTCTCGGAAGGGAACGAAACTACCCGCAACAAATAGAGAAGGAAAACACGACGACTCCTAGGGAAGTAACATCACATCGAACTTACATCGCTTATACCCTATTATCTGTTTTCGCCATCGGCCGACGAGCTCGCCGCTACACCCGAGAGGTAACGACCCCCGCCGGGACGCCGCCTCCACCTTTCCCCTCTCTCCGTCGCTAAAAAACAAACAAAACCCGATGCAACAGGATGATCACGTCAGATCGTCCTGGATGGAGGAAACTAGCCGAGTGGAATGTGTGTGTGTCCTGACTCCGCCCACCGGGTTGGAAAGGCCGCTGAGCGTTCTGCCCGTCTCGCCGACAGGTCATCCAGTTTGGGGCCGACTGCGATCAGGACGAGTGCACTTGCCGTGATCCGGACGCCGAGGAGAACAAGAGCGGAGCCAAGGCTTCGGGAGGAAGAGGAGGAGGAGGAGGAATGCTTTAGGACGGAGGGATGAAAAGCAGCTGAACCGGTGTCAAGCCACAGACTTTGCACCACAACAAACAAAATATATCCGATCTGTAACGTCTTGTAATGCAAAGAATGCGACCGGAGTCGGCGCCGTCCGATAAAAGGACTTTTATTTTGTTCTTTCCCGCTCGTAAGGCATCGCTTGTCGGGGACCAAATCACATGGTTTTAAGAATCGAATCCCGTTAAATTCAACCCCCCGGTGAAGCAGCCGAAGCGGGGAGAGGAAAATGATGTTTGTGTTTCCGAAGGCTCCGTTCGGACCCCAAAACTAAACCCTTTCGGGTTTCATCCGTTTCATCGCAGATTCGCGTTCTTCTCTTAAAGCGACGGTCTTAAAGGTAAGTTTTAGAGGAGCGCTAGCGCTAATTGTTTCGCGGGAACCCGACAAGCAAAGCAAAAAGACCCGGAGGTTGAGCCGCTGTCAGATGTAGCGCTAACAAACAGGAAGTGAAAAGATGCTGCTAGGTAATGAAAAAATCCAAACAATTCACAGCCTCTTCGGCGCTAAGGAAGTTAGCATTTCCTTGCACCGCGGTGGACGCTCGGCTTCTCCCGCCGCAAGCGCGATCGTCCTCCCAAAACATCGCTGAAACCACTGCAAACTCCATCGCCTGTCGGGCGATGACATCACGGCGCCGGCCGGACGGACGCGCCGGGCTTTGCTACATCCACGAGCCGGCTGTGAGCTTTATCGTTGTAACTGAGGAGACATTTTGTTATCATCACAGTTAGCCCGCCGCTAACATTAGCATTATGTTAATATGAATATAATATATTTGGCTTGCTATTCTAACAAAGTTATTACGTTATCACCGTCGGGTAACCAAGATGTTTTAAGCGACCCGCAGCTAGCTGCTTCCTAAAGCCAACATTAGCACACGAGAGGCGAGACGCTAGCGTTAACCGATTCCTCAGCAGTTAAAACTGTACTGTTTTCTTTTTGTTTTGTTTTACGTTCACGTCACATCGAACATTACCTCGCTAACGTCTGAGGACTATTTGTCGGCACCTTCCTCGTGGCGGCTATCTCCTGCTAGCAGCTGTGTTTTGTAGGCATGTAGAGGAACTGACCTGCATAGACTAATATATTTGGATCACCTAACGTAGGCCGCGAACATTAGCCGCAACGTTAACGCTGTATCACTAACCCGGTAACAATGCGATAGACGAGCGCTCGGCGCAGCGCTCAGCTGTATTTATGCTAGCAATATTGTCCTCCATGCTACGCCGCCCGTTGGCGTGCGCTGGACACGACAATGTTTTTCCCCCGAGACCCGGTCGTACGTTGTCTGTGTGTTTGTTTCCCGTTAGCAAGAAGAAACTCGTGGCTATTTTGCAACCCCCCCCCCCCCCCCCCCCCAAAAAAAATGTGTAATCATGTTCTCCGTGGTATTTTACAGTACTTTATACTCTGAATCCAATAAACGGCTACTTTATAATGACCTGTATCCTATCAGTTGGCGAAGGTTTGTTTGTTTGTTTGAACATGAGCACCAGAATTAGCCAAATTTGTAGCGAGTAGCTTAAGCAACAACCACAAGGAATACTCCCAAAAGGACATACAGCTATCATAAGGGCTAGCAAGGAGTTACACAAAATCAACAAGGGTGAATGATCGGCAGATTGATTCGCTGCGTCTGATTGGCCTTGGCGCGGTTGTCGTGACGACCCGTGTTCGACTGCCCCGAACGCGACCCCCCCAATGCTAACCCCAGAAAACAAAAACCAGAGACTCATCAAGGGCGGCACCGGGGCAGATCTTAGCGCAAGATGTCCGTCCGGGTCGACCTTCGACAATTTGGCGAAGAAGGGAAGAGAATCGTCAACAAGAGCCGGAAGGGTTGCGGGGAAACGTGATCGTCGACGTTGGAGTTTTAGCATCACGGATTAGCATCGGATAACCACCGGGGATGATGACGCGATGGGCGGAGTCGAGGAGTGCCATACCTCTCGATGAAGATCGAGAGAAGAACATCCGGGGAGCCGTGTCTCATAATATAATCTTTATTTTTCCTTGAAGTAGCAAAGACCAAAAGTGAAAAAGTCCAATTCACAACCACATGGAACACGGAGCGGGCGTCATGCAGACGGACGGCGGCGTCACGCTACGCTCTCCTTCCCCGAGTCACGAAGCCTGACGTCGAGGAATCGACGTGTTGGACGATCAGTGTCACAGCACAACATACCAGCCATATTAAAGCACGTTTAAAATATGCGCTAACACGCGGAGAAGCTAACCAAAGAAAACAAGCTACGAGCGTTTAGCATAGCCTCCGCAGGTGAGGCTCGTTAGGAGGGCTACACTTTTGATCTACACGGAGCTCCAACATGGCCACCGCACATCGGGGAAGAACACCTACTAATGGTACATGGACGCTACGGCGCCGGGGTTAAAAGTACAGAGAAGCGGGCGGGAAAGAAAAAAAGTTTTAGTACAGAATAGTTACTTATTACCCGCTGTAAGGAAATACTCTCGGAGACGACGCCTCCGTCACCACGATGACGACGACTACATTCAGCAAGGGGTATCTATAATTTGTGATCGATGATATTTACAAGGCGGTACAATTGAAGTGACAGCGGGAAACCTCCTTCTGCCGCCGTCGCCCGACATCGTCTTTAGCTTTAGCCGCTTACGCTAGTCGTGAAGGTTAGGCGTACATCAGGAAGAAGGAACAGTCGCGACGGGAAAAGTCCCACGGGAGGAGAAAGAAATAGAAATTAGGCGTCGGAAATTGCGACGTTAGCGTGAAGGTGCGGCTTTTTGGCCGCGCGAGTCGGAGACCTGTGATGTCACACGTGCGCAAGGACGTGTTCTTGTGTTTTCCGTCAGTGTCGATCGTTAATGTACCTTCGAGATCCCGAGTTCCAGGGACGATACAGCGTCGAAAGTGGCCTACATCACGTATTTCAGAGCTTTAGCATCAAGTACTCAATGTTCTACGACTTGGGACCCCCTTGCGTAAGGGACCGGGGAACTCAGAACCCTTAGAACCCCTTAGACCACAGTGGACGTCGTAGTCAGAAACTCACCGCTTAAACATTTACCATCAACACCTTAGAAAAGTGCGTTCCCGCATGTGTGTGTGAGACAGTCACGGTTTTATAATCCCGAAGCACCCATTGGCTATAATTGTGCGTTACACCATTAGAACAATAACAATGAACCGGAACAGAGAAACAACATGGCCGCCGATCAGGTTTGGGCCCCGTCGGGTGAGGGGGCGGTCCAGCGAGAGTCTCCGGAAGGCCCTCGCTAGCCTTGTTTACACCGGCCGCCTCATTCTCCCCTCCGAAGGCGCATTTCCGTTTCAACATCGACGACGAAACTAAAAACACCGAATGAAATGTACTAGCGTTAGCTTGACTACGGGCGGCTAGTGGAGACAAAGTTCCGCTTCCCCTGTCCGAGCTCGTCCCGGGGTACCTTTCAGAGCTCCTTGGGCTCACCGTAGTCGTTATACATGACCGTGAGCATCTGCTGGTCGCAAGCCTTGTGCACGTCCTTGCCCAGGTCGGCCCAGTTCAGCCCGTAGACCTTGGTGTCGGTGTAGCGGCAGGACAGGAACTTGAGGGACATCCGGCGCAGGCCGATCTTGGGCTCCTGGAGGAGGCCTCGGCACCACGGCGACAGCTCGTCCAGCTGGGACAGGATCAGGCCCGCCTTCCTGTCGGGAGGGAGCGCGCAAACAGAAGCCAGGTGAGGCGGATTTCGGACGCAAACAAGAAGGTGCGCGGACATACCCTTTCAGACAAGGGGGCGGGAAGTGAAGCCAAACACGGAAAGAGAGCGCAGGACGTGCAGGATCTGAGTGTCGGGTGTCCTTGTCCCGCCTCAGGCTACCCAAACCGCAACAACTCTTCTAAAAACCCAAGAGTTCCTCTTTTAACGTTGAACGGTAGACTCCCAACGACGGCTTATGTTGCCAGTTAGCCCGAATCCAAGGCTAGCATCCACGGCGCGGCGGCGGCGGCCCCTCGGCGTCTCGACTCCTCGTCTGCTCGCGAAAAACAGAACTCAACACGAACGGAAACATATGATTTATTGACACGCGTTCTGTTGTTTACTCCGCTCGGGACGGTTCGCGGCGCGCTGCGAGGACCTCGCGCGGCGCCACGTCTGAAGGGTCGGGGGGACGAAATGCGAGCGCGAGCGAGAGACATGTAACCATGTAACCATGACAACAATGTTTTTTTTTTTTTTTTTTTTTTTTTACGATGCGCGCCTTCCAACGCCTGCGGTAGACACAACATCCAATTGTCGAACGGCCCTTTTAACGAATGACTCACCAGTCCGTCTTCCCTTCCAATAATCCGTGAGCCTCTGGTGTTTTGATCTCAGGTCTTGGCGCGCTCCCCGCAGACTGGAATAACACCGAAAATGTGCGGCCTGCGGGATCCCCCCGCAGTATTTCATCCCCCGTCCCGCGCCGTCTCCAAAATCGCCTGCTTGCTCTGTAAACATATAGCGCGTCGCCTCGTTTTCTCGCCGTGTTGTTCCTGGAAGATGGACGGGCTCTCGCGCGCCGCAGAAAGGGCCCATAATTGCCCCCAAAGAGGTAGAGCCCTTCGAGGCGAACATATTTCCCTGTTGTTGTTGGCGCCGACCCGTCGCCGAGATCGAAAACCGTCGTCCGACCTTCTGTTTTACTCCCGGAGATGCGGCTTCCTGTTTTGAAAACACGCCGGCCCAGGTGTGCGTTAGCGCTCTGGAGGAAGGTGGCCGGAAGGTACCGGACGGAGTCCGTCCGCAGCCCCGCCTGCCGGCGTTACCGCTGGACCGGCTGCGCTATATCGTCATTCGTAGCATTTTTCTGAAACCTCTTTATGTTCCCGACATTTTTTCCGCAGAACTCGGCGGTTTCAAGGGGGAACCGGTTTATTTATTTGCTTAAAATAAAGAGGGGGTGCGGTTTGTTATGCTTTCATTTCTCAGGAAGGGGCTTCGCAGGTTCCAAACGGCGGCAGTTGCGCCCGTAAACGCTGCGGCTCGCGCAGGGGTGGAAATGCTCTCGGAGGATATGCGAGTGTCCATTACAAACACGCATGCTTGCAGCGCATGGGTTCGCGCGCGATCCTCGGCGCGCTAAAGGCCCCCCACGTATTAGCGGCGCAAACGCTCGCGTTTCCTGCGCGATTCCAGGGCTTGCGCTCGGTTTTCCGATGTGGGGGGGGGGGATTCCGAAGACAGATTTGTGAAGGAGCGGCGGGAGGAGGCGGAGTTAGGGAGCGCACCGCCACGCTAGGGAGCGCAAAGGCAGAACGAAGGAGGAAAAATTGAGATTCCTCGGGGGGAACCGGCACTTCCTGTTTCCTGTTTACACGGCTGTCTATTCACCAAATACTTTGGTCACATGACCTAAACGTAAAGCGTGGAAGCCCGGATCTGCAGCCGACCAGGAGGAGAACCGGACAGAGGAAGGGAAGGACCAGTGAGGTCCCAAAGCGAGGCGGCGAGAGGAAGACCGGGTCAAGTGCTAGAGCCAATCGGACCAGGACATGATCCAGACTGAGGATGGGCAAGAACAGAACCCAGAGGGAGGCGGAGCAAGACCGGGTCAGGATCCAGAGCGATTTGGAGCGGGACCGGTTCAAGATCCGGGCAAAGGAAGGGCATACAAGGTCAGGACCCCAAGTAAGGCCGAGTCAGACCCGTTCAAGATCCGGGCAAAGGAAGGGCATACAAGGTCAGGACCCCAAGTAAGGCTGAGTCAGACCAGGTCAGGATCCAGACAGAGGAAGCTCCAGACCAGTTCAGGATCCAGGCAAAGGAAGGGCATACAAGGTCTGGACCCCAAGTAAGGCTGAGTCAGACCAGGTCAGGATCCAGAGCGAAAGATGAAGGTCAGTACCGAGCCGGAGTAAAGACCTGACGGTCAGGACCCATGGAGAGGTGGGGGAAGCCCAGGCGTAGAATCCAGCCTGACCAGGTCAGGACAGGCGGCGAGACGGAGCAGAACGAGGCCAGGATCCAGAGCGAGTTGGAGCGGGACCCGTTCAAGATCCGGGCAAAGGAAGGGCATACAAGGTCTGGACCCCAAGTAAGGCCGAGCCAGACCCGTTCAAGATCCGGGCAAAGGAAGGGCATACAAGGTCTGGACCCAAAGTAAGGCCGAGCCAGACCAGGTCAGGATCCAGACAGAGGAAGCTCCAGACCAGTTCAGGATCCAGAGCGAGAGATGAAGGTCAGTACCGAGCCGGAGTAAAGACCTGACGGTCAGGACCCACGGAGTGGTGGGGGAAGCCCAGGCGTAGAATCCAACCTGACCAGGTCAGGACAGGCGGCGAGGCGGCGCAGAACGAGGCCAAGATCCAGACCAGAATGATTCCTCGCCCCCCACGTCGCAGGATGAAACCCGTGACTCTTCCTCCGACTGATCCGCGCCCGTCGGCTCTTTCCCACTTAAAAAGCGGCCGCAGACAACAAATTCCTTTTTACGGCTGTAAAAAAGAGGCAGACAGACAAATAAATCAGCCGGCGCAGAGGCAGCGCGCTGACGTCCCCGCCGCTGTGGTCTGGAGGGAAAAAAAAAAAAAGCAAAAGAAGAATCCCTTCGTCTTCATGGGAGACCACGGCAGGAGCGAGTGAGGACGAGACGTTCACGACGTGGCCTGGAGTCCGTCGCCGGCATGAACTTGGGTAACAGACAAACACTCGTTTATGACGGCTGAACACCGCTTGAACTCCAGAGTTCTTCCGCGGGGCGATCCGGATCTGAGGGAGTTTGGCATGCGGAAAAAAGTTTTGGGATTTCTGATTGGACATGCGCATACGCTTGTGTCCCTGAAGGAGCTCAGGCATCAGGAACTGGACTTCAGGGGATCATCGGGACTTTGGTGATTTCGTCACGAGGGACAACAAGTACCGGAAGAGTCACTTCACACCAACAACCAAGAGCCTTCAGGTGGCGCCGAAGGGAAACCAAGCACCGGCGACGAGTCTGACGGAAGGTCTGGGAGCCTCTGCACAAAGGGACGACCCAACACAGAAGATCCACCTCTTCGCCTTCCGCGGTACATCTGAAGGACAAGGACTGATCCATTTAAGGAGGACGTTGTCCTCGTTCTGGCCGGGGAAGACGGGTCGTTGGGGTCAAAGGACCATCCTTGTCAAGGAGGAGAGACCTTTGCTGAGCGGAGGCTTGTCTCT
Organism: Fistularia commersonii; assembly: GCF_037954325.1. Taxonomy (NCBI): domain Eukaryota; kingdom Metazoa; phylum Chordata; class Actinopteri; order Syngnathiformes; family Fistulariidae; genus Fistularia; species Fistularia commersonii. The sequence continues at coordinate 13,350,338 of NC_141308.1, forward strand.
GACGAGGCCAAGTCACGCTGAGGTCCAACAACCGATCACCTGGAGGGATCAACATCGCAAACCGGGCCCCGACGGTTCCCGTCTGAGTTTCAGACGAAGTGAAGTAGTGGAAGTCTTTGTGCCTTTGCTCCCAAAACAAAGCAACAAACCCTCTCAACTTGGACCGACCCCAACCCCAGCAGATACACACTGGTCCGTCGGAATTGAGGAACCTCTGGGACGAGAGAAGGAACGTCTTCAAGGAGAGAAACCAAGTTCGGTTGCCACGATGATATCAGCCGCCGAACGGAGCTGGACGACTGAGAGAGCCTCTTTGACACATGATCGCCGTTGCGCACCGTAGCAGGATTACGGTATGCTCCGGAGGGCCGAATCGCTCTTGTTCATCACCGGCCAAAAAAATGCTAACACCTCTGATAAAGTTCTGCTCCGACACGTTTTACTGGAATCCCCTATCGAGGCGAGTAAATATTTATACGCCTCCGCTGTCACGGAAACCGATAATTCGCTAGCGTAGGGGAAGCTAACGAGGCACCTCTACTTTGGAAAGCATACATTTCCCCCCTTCTCCGCGTCTATAAAGGGAAAAATGAAGTCAAAGATCGCGGCGAACAGCCGGCGGCGCTTGTGATTGTGATTTCCTGAGACCGACTCCAAACATAACAGCGCTTGTTATCATGAGCGCCGCTCTGATTACAGAGACTGTCATGTAAAAGGAAAACACCGGGAGAAAAAAACATGGAATCCTTCTCGGTTCCGTCGAGGGTCCAACCAAGGACACGGCGAGGAGTGAAGCGGCGGGGAGTCAAGGATTTTCTCCTGGACCGGGCCAAGAGAGCTAGGGTTTCTAAGTCAACAGCCAAGCGCCATGCCTTAAATAATGGGTACTCCCCCGGCGATGACAAGGCCCGGCCCCCGGGGGTGGTGGTGGTGGTGGTGGTGGTGGGGCGACGTGTCAGGCCTTGGAGAGTCGGCCTCTCTGCGAGTTTATGGTTTTAGTTAAAACGTCACGCATGAAAAAGACAGCGAAAAAAGAAAAGACCGGGGAGAGGCCTTTCGAAAAGCACCGGGTCCCGAGTTGCCGTCGGCGGCGCGACAGGACGGTATGATCCGTTGTCTGCAGTCGGAGGGTACGTATCCTGGCGCCGAGTGGACGGGAGTCACGCTAGGAAGGGACCGTAGCGTCTTTAGCTCAAATGATGCTACGTTACTCTAGAACAGGTCTTCCAGGTAAAAGCGGCGACACCGCTATAAACGGGGGCCGTTAGCATCAACCGAGCCGTTCCGCTAACTGCGCCGCGACCACCGGTGGAGGCCGTCGCGTCACCGAAACAGCTGTCCGCGAGGTCGAGGCGGACGCCAGAGCGGGAAAGACGACGTTAGCGTGACATGTGCGTGACAGGTGTAGCGGGAGCGAGTCCAGGCGGTTGGAAGTACTTGGCTGATTCCGTGCTACGCTGTCAGCTTTGTTGACACACTTTTGTGTACCGACGTAGTAACTGACAACCCAATGCTGCTTCCTTGAAAGTTGTTTTGGGAGGGGGGAGGTATTTTTAGCTGCCTTTTGGACGAGCTAGCTCCCGAGCGCGGGTCTCCCGGGCTGCGCGTCCTGATTGCTCCAATGCCTCGGCGCCAAACGCTTTCGAAGTTGTGATAGTCGACCACTTGTTTTGTTTTTTTTTCCCCCCGTTCCTCTCCGTGTCGTAATCCGTCCGTGCCCCGGCGTATCTTCGGGATCTGGTAGTCGTTAGCGTGGCGGGCTTTGACGAAGATGAGTTTTGTCACGGGGACTTGGATCGCGGCGACCTGAGACGAGGCTGGATGCTGCGGATATTACACGCTGTCAAGTCGCGCGGCGTTCTGCGAGTGATGTCACGGCAAAGACCACCGAGGTCCCGAGACCTTGGACCCGTCCTCCTCCTTTCCGTAGCACTGGCTTGAAAGCTCGCGTCGGAGGAGCCTCTCGAGTCTTCGACCGCCGACGGCTGCCGAGACAAAAAAAAAACAAAAAACGGGGCCTTCAAATTCAACTCGCGTCACTTCGGCCGAAGCTGCAGGACCTGGACTTGGGCTCTCGCGCCCCTGGACCTGGACGCGAGTACCTTCAAATACCAAAACATACAAGGGTTTCCTTTGGAGTTGCCGCGTGACCCGTCAACAAAAAAAGCTAGCCGGGTTGCTAACAAAGCTGCCCCTGGCGCAGGCGGCGGCACCGCGGGTAGCTTCTCTTCTCCGTACTCCCGTCCGGGTTACCCCAAGACTCTTCGGTGTCCTTGATTGACAGTTGGTCCGGGTCGAAGCTGGGATTCGTCCGACTCCCTCCCGAGTCCAAGTTAAATACAGGCCGGGGCCGAAAGCAGCGCAGGGTCGGCCCTCGCGCCCCGATGTCGACTTCCACTGAATACCTGTACGTTTCGTAACCGCATCTCTCAAACGTATAAACATGAGCGGAGGAACTGGAAACCGCCTCCGTGGCGGTTCCTGTAACGATGAAAGATAAGACCCGATTCCAGCATCGCCATCATCTCGGAATATTGTGAAAGGCAACCGATGTGCGATCCCGATCCAAGCGGGAACGCGATCTTTTACGACGTGATATCAACATCGCAGACTTTGCCTCCTCGGCCAAATCTAGATGGGATCGGATTCCCCTCCGCCGTCCCGCTCAGCGTCTCCTTGACGGAATAACAATGATCGCGGTGATCCGAGGTGCTTTTTCAAGGCGGCTCCAACATCAACAGCGCGCGGCTGAAAACTCAGACGCCTAGCGTGCCCGTTCTTCCCTCCCCGCGCGAAAAATACCGTTATTTTCTTCCTGAAATTCTCCGCTTGGCGTCGGCCATCGTGCTATTTACCATAAATAGCCCGGGTGTTTTGTTTTTCCCGGTAGCCTAATAACCCGCGGAAGGAAGGGCCAGAAGGGGTCGTCGGCCGTTAACCTATCGGAGCGCTAACGCCGAGAGGTACCGGTACCCTCCGAGCACCGGGAACTCCAAAAAAGGGGGAAAAGCGAAAAGAACGGCAGCACGTTTATGCTTCCTCCCCCCCTGCTGCCAGGCCTCACCTTACGTGCACTCCCCTTCCCCGATTCCCAGCCCCGAGTTGCCTTCATTAACATTAATCACCCCTCCCTTTAACTAAATTGGGGAGCTGTTAATCTAAGTGCATTTTAATGGAACACTTCAGAAGCAACTCCCTCAATTACGCAACTCTTTCCAGGGCCGGCACTATTAAAAACAACCTTTTATTTAGGATAAGGGGGAATCCACAGGCGGGGAAAGGGACCTGGCGGCGGCGGCGGGGGGTTCAGGGAGCCGTGGCTAATCAGTCTCACCTGCCAAAGTGAAAGGCATGGACCACAGGCTGCCGTTTACAAGTACGTTTTATATCGGACACATGGCTCTGTTTATAAAACATTAGGCTACAATTTTATATGATGGGTACTTATCCGTAGTTTGAGGTTGGGTGGTGGAGCGGAGGGTGGAGGCGGAGCCGGGAGGCCGGGGGCGCCGCGGCGCTCCCCGCTTGAGCTTCGCTATGTGGACCCGGTGATGTCACGGAGGTTAAACTCACTGCGCTTGCCTGAATGAGCGCCGCCGCCGCCGCCGCTGCCGCCGCCCTCCCATCTGCACCTCCCCCTCCCCGGGCAACTGGAATTCAAACAAGCCGGCGCGTTCATTCAAAGACGGCGCGCCGGAACATCTGCGCGAAAACAAGCCCGACGACGGCTGATAGCGAGCAGAGGCGGACGCCGTAGGACGCCGTAGGACGCGTCTGGAAAAAATGAGATTTTGGAAAGGGGGTTTTAAAATGAAAGAAATAACTAAATAGGATTACCTTTGTTGTGGGTTTGTTTAGATTTCTTAGATTTTATGGAGAAAGTATTTCATCTCCCAGGAATGAAATTAAAGAATGTGATATAAAAACAAAAAGAAACAAAACTCCCTTCATGTTCAGTTATTTCACTTTGGCCGACAACTGTTGCCTGTTTTTTTTTTTTTTTGCACGTACACACTCAAGAGCTGCGTTGTCTAGATGGGTTCCAAAATCCGAAATTCGAACCGTCGCGTTGAGGCCTTCAGGATGAGGCCCAACAGATGAGGTGGAGAGCGTAAAGCCCTCCAGGTAAGGGCAACAAGATGAAGCCTCTCAGGGGTGATGTAGTGTAGCCTACAAGGTGACAGCAATGAGATGAGACCCATTGGGCGAAACCTACCAGGTGAGGGCAATGACAAGAGGCCTCCCAGGTGAGTCCTATGAAGTGAGGTCTCCAAGGTGAGACCTTAAAATTCAAGTCAACAAACAGGGGTCCAGGATGTAAAGAGTATCAGGTGAGGGCAACAAGGTGTGGCATACAAAGTGAGGCATATCGCATTCGGCCCTCCAGGTGAGTCCACCAGGTGAGGCCTACCAGGGAAGGTCCACCAGGTGAGGCCTACCAGGGGAGGTCCACTAGGCGAGGCCCTCTGGGGAAAGTCCACCAGGTGAGGCCTACCAGGGAAGGTCCACTAGAAGAGGCCCTCTGGGGAAGGTCCATAGGGTGTCAATAGGGTGAGGCATACAAAGTGAGGCATACCATGTATGGCCTTCCAGGTAAGTCCACCAAGTGAGGCCTACCAGAGAAGGTCCACTAGGCGAGGCCCTCTGGGGAAGGTCCATAGGGTGTCTATCAGGTGAGGCATACAAAGTGAGGCATACCACGTACGGCCTTCCAGGTAAGTCCACCAAGTGAGGCCTACCAGGTAAGGCTTATGAATAGAGGAGGCTGATGTTTGTACCTCTTGCGAGTCATGCAGAATTCAAGCTGATCCTTCACAGAGGCCTCGTGGGCAGGTCAACCGCGGGGCATCATCAAGACGCCGGAACCACTTCCTGAAAATGCCGTTCCTAGCGCAAGTTCTGTCAAACAGATCTGGCGGTTGGGAGGGCCACACGCCAGAGTCCTGGACACACACACACACACACACTCCTGCAATTTTCAGAGTGTGATCAGAGCGAGTGCAGCGCGGTACACTATTAACGTGGCTCAGCCTTCTGGTATTCCGTCTGTCTCCGGTCAGCCCCGCTGACAAATTAGCCATCAAGCCGCAGTTGATGATCAATTTGCTGGAAGGAATGCCTATTTCTCGACGGGAGAGACCCCGGGCGGCGGCGCCGAACACCCACCTCGGCCCGAGCTCGTCCTCGCACCTCCAGGTGAACTCGCCGAAGCTCTCGTAGCGCTGGTTGTAGTGGTAGAGCACGCGGTGCAGCGTGGGGGCGCCCAGGTCCATCAGGGTGTTGTACGCCGTCTGCTGCTCCTTCCCGCTGGTGTAGCCGTTGAACAAGTTGTAGATCTTGTCGGCGATTTCTGGAAGAGCAGGTGCGCAACTTTAAGGCGCCGACAGGAACTCCCTAAAACCCCCCAAACATCCGAGTCCTGACGTATCCCTGACATACCTACAATTGGAAAGACAAATATTGTCGGCGTCTTAATGGATTTCAGTGACTCTAATACGGAGCTGAGCTTTTTATAACATCTGGAAAGATGATTGGGGAATAATTTCAGGTGATTATGGCTGGTGAGATGTATTATGGGTATTTGTGTGTGTGTGTGTGTGTGTGTGTGGGTGGGGGGGGGGGGCAATTTGACCTGGCAAACAAAACCGCATTTCAAAAGCTTGGATGTTTTTCAGCCATAAAGTTTAGAGAACAAGAAGAGAAAAATGTGGAAACACGGAAGCTGGACGTGTTGTCGGCCAGGTGTGGACTCCCTTCCCTCCCATAACAATTCACCCGTTCATACATCGAAGCATACAAGTATTGCCCCCCTCATTCACGCGCCTTTGAGACATACAACCATTCATACATCACATAGAGCTAAACAACCATTCCCCCTCTCATTCATGCATCATAAAGAAACAAAATTTATTCATCCTTTCACATCTCAGATGTGATATAAAAATATAAAATCATTCATTCATCACTTAAAGCAAACTCCCATTCACCCTCTCATTCACGCGCCATACAGACATACCATTCACTCACCCATTCACATCACACGGAGACATAAATCCATTCACTTATTCATAAACATTTGAGATACACAACCGTTCATCCTCTCATTCAACCATTCACTCATTCATAAATCAAATAGAGATAAACATCCATTCACCCACTCATTCACATGTTGACCCGCGGGACCCCCGTGTAAGCACTTGGTACGGTCCGGTCCACCTGTTCTGGACGCCACCCGCGGGACGACCGGCTCGCCGGGGGGAAGACTTGTGTTTCACAACATTGGTGATATTTCCAGGCACTTAACCGGTCAGCGCCGCGCCAAGACGTATCAGGCTCCGCCGGCTGGCTCGCCGCCGCCGCACGGCGGGAGGCTGAACTTTTAACCATGTGGACAAACATGGTTTACGGTCAGCAAAGATAATGTTTGCCCTGTAAATCACACGCCGCCAGGTTCTGGTGGCCAGGATGAACGTCCGCCACGTCCCTGGAAATCATCTCCGGCGGGGCTCTTAACCCTTTCATCGAGTGTAACCTGACACGCAGTGTGTGTGTGTGTGTGTGTGTGTTTGCCTCACCTTGCGCTTTGACGTCATCCACGGTGGGACACGGCGTCTTGATGGTGACCTCACTCGGGCTGGAGCGGCGCCCCGTGTTGTCCACCGCCCACAACCTGAACCTGCACACACACACACACACACACACACACACACACACACACACACACACACATAGAGGACGATGTTAAGTGATTTTTCAGCCTCCTGCAAGACCGAACCGGCTCCCAGGGGTCTCGGTGCTGCAGCGCCACCAGTGGCGCCGCTCGCCAGAACCCGCTTCCTCCAGCTGCTCCTTCAATTCACCCACACACACACACACACACACACACACACACACACCGCCTCAAAGAGATGACAGCCTGTGTTATCAATATCGGCTGATAAGCAGCTCAGCTGGTCAGCTGGTTCTTTGGAATAACAGCTCCACCTAGTGGTCAGAAGTGGAATTGCACCAGAAAGGGGTGGACACCACCTTCCTCCTCCACCTCCACCCTGCTGGAGCGCTGAGCGGCCTCTTGTGTGAATTAAATGCACATTTGTGGAGATATGTGTGTGTGTGTGTGTGTGTGTGTGTGCATGGCTGTGTGTGTGTGTGTGTGTGTGCGTCTTGCACAACGGACGTCCAGAACCTCAAAGAAGGACGCAGCTGGATTTATATAGATGGAGGTTTTCTTCCTGTGTCACGCTTACATAATGTTTGCACACACACACACACACACACACACACACACACACACACACACACACACACATATATATATTTCCTTTGACAAGGCGCCAATCTCCATCTTTGTAAGATCTCCGTCTGTGAACATACATCAAATGTGTTTGAAGACCTCGCCGCCCCTTGAAGCGCCTTTTCCTTGATCTTTTCTTTTTCTTCTCACCGTTTTACCAACCTTTCCTTCCACACACACACACACACACACACACACACACACACACACACACACACACACACACACACCTCCGTTCGATGTGTGTTGCTTCATTCCTGGCAAGCAGTGTGTGAGATAACTGTCAGCATGTGCACAGAGCATCAGCGCGCGTCCGGTTTTAGTGTGTGTGTGTGTGTGTGTGTGTGTGTGTGTGTGTGTGTGTGTGTGTGTGAGCATGCATATATGCGCATCTTTGTGTGTGTGCGCACCCCTGTCTATGTATCTGGCTGGATTTTGTGAGAATGTGTGTGTGTATCTCTATGGGCCCCAGTATATGTATGTGTAATGTGTGTGTGTGTGTGATCATGCATTTATGAGAATATCTGTGTGTGTGTGTGTGTCTGTGTCTGTATCTACGTGTATGTCAGTGCTTATTTGTGTGTGTGTGTTTATGTGTGAGAATGCATATATTTGCATTAGTGTGTGTCTGTGTGTGCATGTCCTTGTGTGAGTGTGCCAATATGAGTGTGTGTGTCTGTCTATCTGTGTGTGTCTCTAAGTGGGGGTGTATGATCATATATATGTCTGTGTGTATTTGTGTGTGTGTTACTAACAATGTGAACATGTTAGTATCTTTGTGTGTTTTTGTGTGTTTTTACATGTGTGTCAATGTGCCCATGTGTTTATGTTTGAATGTGTACGCATACAAACGTGTGTGTGTGTGTGTGTGTGTGTGTGTCAGTGTGTGTCTCTATGTGTGTGTGTGTGTTATTGTGTCTGTGCTTATTTGTGTGTGTGTGTGTGTGTGTGTGTGTGTGCATATAAGCACTTTGTGTGTGCATATATGGGTGTGTGTCGATGTGCCCATGTGTCGATGTGTGAATGTGTGTGTATCCGTGTGTGTGTGTGTGTGTGTTTGCAAAAAGCAAACCTAAGCCCCGAGACGTCTTAGCGCCCGGCGCTAACGCCGTCAGAGCTACCAAATCAGGCTAACTAGCTTGTGGTGGATTTGCTAGGAGGAGAATATCAACTGGCTAGTTTAGCTCCATGCTAATCTCCCTTGTTGCCATGGCAACTACCTTCAGGCGTTACTCCTGACCGTAGAGATGGGATGGATGGACCGCGAGGGGCCAGCGCTTCGACGTTTACTTTTCCGAGGGCGGTCGAGGAACTACAAAGATGGCGGCGGCTCACATGTAGGTGGCGTCGGGCTCCAGGCAGCGGACGATCATGCTAACGGAGGAGGTCAGGAGGTCGGGGACGTCTCCTAGCATCACGCACGGCGACCTGGCGCCGGACAGGATGTCGTCCACGAAGCTCAGCAGCGTCTCTGCGGAGAGAGAGCGAGAGATGGCGTCATGGCGGGGAAGTGGGCGGAGCTAGTCGCTGCTGTAAATCTTACCGGCTCGGACCAAGATGGCGGCTAAATTCTGCTGACATTAGCTAGCATCAGTGCTAACAGCTAAAATAAGATAAACTTTATTGATCCCCATAAGGGAAAAACTTTAGTCCCAGCAGCGTAGCAGTTATAGTGTCAATAAATATGAATATAAATATAAAAAGAAACAATTAGAAAATAGCAACGATATCCACAAATAAATAGACAACAACAAATTCAACAAGGATAAAAATGGACAAGAGAATGTGAGAAAAAAGACGGTGAGGGTGAAAAACAAAACTAAATGAAAACATAAACAGAGTGACAATAGCAATGACAAGAATAAATAAAACAAATAAAATAAATCGATAAAAATAGGCAGGACGCGAGTGGTGCTGAGACCAACAAGGATAAAAAAAAAGCCGGCTGTTTATCTTTAAATAAATAAGTCAAACACGTGCATTGACCATAAACTACATTTCCCACAATTCACGTCAATCATGTGACCCCACAAGTGGAACTGAGACGTACAAATGATCCCTTAATATCCAGGTAGAGAAAAGTTTCTGCAGCTGGAAGGTTGTTTCAAGAAAGATGGGAAGGCAAATACATGTTTGTGCTTCAAGGAGAAAAAAACAGTATTTGGACATCAAACAAGTAGCTAAGTATGCTAAAGTTAGCCTTCAAGAAAAACTACAAAGTGTCCAAGAATTAAACGTATTTACCCTCTGGGTATCAATAAAGTTTATCTTATCATATCTTATCTTATCTTAACTTAACTTAACTTAACTTATCGTATTTTATCTTATCTTATCTTATCTCACCTTACTTAATGTTTACAGGTTTCTGTAGCCATTTGTAGCATTTTAGATTTGATGAGTAATAAATTCAGAGTTATTTAACATTAAGGAGTAGTTTTATTTATTTCATATGACATTTAGTTACATTTAAACTGTTACCGTTACCTCCCACTTTAGCTGTGGCTAATAAATGGCTAGCAGTGGCTAACGCAGCTTCCTCATCCGCACCGTTGCTAGCTTGGCTGTGTGTTTCCTGGCAAAGTGGAAAAAAACCTGCGCTGATAAAACGCTGCATCGACGTGTGTGTGTGTGTGCATGTGTGTGTGTGTGTTGGATGGGGGGGGGGCAGATGTCCTCCCCGTCAATCAATGCTATCCGGTGTCACCAAAGTCCTGGTACGATATTCAGTGTGCGCCGCTAGCTGAAGGAGGCTGACACGCTAGCGAACACACTAGCGAATACGCTAGCAAACGCGCCCCCCCCGCCATCCCTTCCCCGAGATGAAAATGAAAAGCGACATCAAGAGGTTTCGGACCACTTAGCATATTAATTGCTAAGCCGGTTGGAATAGCTGTTGACGGCGTCGGGAGCGGGTGCAGAGCGCCGCGCGGAAAATGCTGTCACTTTCTCAAGCGACGGCGGAAAATCCTGGCGCCGGCTCGAGGCTATCGGTTAGCGTCGCGGCAGCGTTCGGTCGCTAAATTGAATCAAATGGAAAAAAAAAAGGGAAAAAACAAACGGACTAAAAACACGAGTGCTGGTGGTCTACAAAGATGGCCGGCACCATAAACCCCTCACACTTTTGTTGTTAGCGCTTTGAACCCTTTTCAATGCCATTTTGAGGCTTGAAGAACCCTCGTCTGTTATCAGTTCATCAGTTTTTATAGCTTCTTTTAGCTTCGGCTCTGTTTTGCAATTTGTGTGGTAATTGGTATTTTGTATTTGGCTATTCAGCATTTTCATTCTAACATTAGCACGGTGTGAGTTCAGTGAAACAAATCTAATTGTTATGACTGCCTTGCGCCAGCTTAGCAAACAGCAGAAGGCGTTCTCGGCTGATTTATTTGGTATTTTTTTAGGCCACTCCATTTTGAAAAGCTACAGAAGCCGGTCTCGGAAGGAACATGATAATAATAATAATATTAAATCACAAGTAAGAGAAGGCTGGCTCTGCTTTCGCACAAAATATTGATCCGATAAAATCAAACCGAACTCCACCGGCTGGACTCAAGGTCTCCTCGGTCTGTCGCCCGCCCACCGCAACAGAGCTGAACTTCCTGCCGGCGCTGACAGATCCGCTCGCCGACTGCTTGGCAACTTGATTACGCACACGAAAAAAAAAAAGGAAACGGGGAAAGTATGAAAACAACCCGCAACAGTGACAAGTTGCGGTCGGACAGGAAGCCGTGGGACTCCGACGCGCCCAGAAAGTGCCAGTCATAGCGCTAGCCGACGCGCAAAGAGCGCTGGCGGCGCCGCCGCCGCCCGCCAAGTGGACTGCGATAAGGCAGCAGCGAGCCAAGAGTTTGCGATCGTCTTCTCGCGTCCTCGTCTGGTTCCGCTCCCGATGACCTTTCTTCTCCCCGCGCTGCGCGTTAGCGAGGAGGTAGGCGCTGGCTATGTGAAACAGCTAGCGGCTAAACACCTGTCAATTTAGGAGCGATGCTAAAAACACAGCTAAACACGGCGGATTGCTAGTGATCAGAGCGGGCGCCGTGTGACGGGCGCCTGGCCGCCATCTTGTTAGCAAACAAATGAGCGCACACGCTTGGCGATGTTGGCATCCAGTGACTCTTAGCATGCGGCGCGGATTCCAGCGCGCGTCAATCAAAAGGTGCCTTCAAAGCTCCGATCGAGTTCACGGACGGATGACGCGCCGGGAAGGACGGGCCAAATGGCGCCGCGCCGAAGAGGCGAGTGACGGTCGGCGATGACGTTTCCCGTCAACCCGACAGGAGAGGAAAAAACGAAACACCCCGAAATGTATTTCAGGTGACGAAACGCCAAAGCGATTCTGGTTTTCGTTTCCCGACGGGCTTCGACGCGCCGTTACTTCCTGTATGACCCCAGGATGCTGGAGGCGCTAGCGTTAGCTAGCATCATTGCTAACAGCTAAAAATAAGATAAACTTTATTGATCCCTTTAGTCACAGCAGCGTAAAAGTTATAGTGTCAATAAATATGATGTAAATATAATTAGAGACAATTAGAAAATACTAAAGATAGCCACGAATAGACAGCAGAGAGAACAACAACAACAACAACAACAACAACAACGACGACAACGACAACAACAAGGATAAAAATGGGCAACAGAGTGGAAAAATAAGCTGCAAAATACACGACAACATAAGCAAATTGTAACTCTACTCGCACTGATAGCAGAAGAGGTACCAGTACATGTATGCCGTGTGGGCGGGGCTAGAGGACATCACTTCCTGCGTGGAGGGTTGTCACGGCAACCTACTTTGAAAGCACACGCTAGTCCGATCGGACGCCGTAAACCTTCAACTGCGAAACAATGCGTGATTGGTTCTGAGCCTCCAACATT
>NC_141308.1:13367500-13395000 GCF_037954325.1 Fistularia commersonii
CTCAAACTTTAGGGGTGTTAACATTTCATACGTGAGGTGGTGATTCCACGTTTTTTAATTTTGAAGTGCTGGAGTATCACATTTGGAGATGACACGGTGATCTGGAGAGAGCTGGGAGCAGGTGAAGGCAGATCTAGAGAGCTTGAAGTATGCCCTGGAGGGCTGCTTCAAATTTGGGGGTTTATCACTTTGTACATGAGAAGATGATGCCATTTTGGTGTTTCTTCATTTTGAACTATTAGAATATCATGTTTGAAGGTGACTTTGGATCTACAGTATAATGAGAAGGGGGAGCAAGCGGAGGAAGGGCTGGCAATGTGGCGGTATGCTCCTGGGAAGAAGAGATGAAGGTCGCTCCAAATTTTGGGGGTATTAACATTTCATACATGAAGAGGAGATTCGCCTTTTTTTACCATTTAAAATTTTTGATCATATTTGCAGATGACACTGTGCAGGAGAAGGCAGGTGGATCTGAAAAGGTGGAGCCTGGTTGTGAAGGAGAGGGAACAAGGTGGGATGGTAAGGCTACAGGGAGCAGAGATAAAGAAGGTCGAGGATTGAAGTACCAGAGAGGGTGGAAAAGAGGTGGAGAAACATGTGCCAGCAGGTTGGAACAGGTGGAGAAGGACGGAGAGGATCAGGAATAAGTCCATCAGAGGGACAGCACATGCTAGATGTTCTGGAGAACACACCAAGAGTGTTTGGACATGGGTAGAGGATGCTGAGGTTGGGGCTGCCAGGCAGGAGGTCCAGAGGAAGACCAGAGCTGATCTTTATGGATGGAGGGGAAGAGGTGAAGAAGTTGGTAGGTGCGAGAGAAGAGTCCAGGCAAGAACTTAGAACCGAAGATTCGAAGCGACTGTCTTGGGAAATACTTGCAGATCCCTGAACCATCGAGGCCTTCACCTGGGTTCCCGGGAAACCTTCTCTCTCCTGAGAAGATCCCTGACTCGCGTCCATGTTGGGGTAGACCCCGACGAGAACCCGGACAGCAGAAGGTAAGAGGGCGGCTTCGTCTATGACCTCCCTGTACTTGTAGGTCCAGAAGGTTCTCCAAAGTACCTCCCAAAAAAGTTCCCAAAAAGTTCCTCCAAAAAAGTGTTTCTTCCAGCTTCAGACAAAGAATTGGATGAAGGAACATATGGAGACCAACAGGAAGGAGGTCTGGAGAAGGAGGGGGAAGGGAAAAAAAAAAAAAAACGTCTCGGAAATGAGGCAAGGATGAGAAAAGAGGAAGTCGACGGAAAGAGATTAAAAGAGAGGAGATAAGAATTTAAAGAGGAGGGGGAGCAGATGGAGGGGGTGCTCATGTGAAACTGATTGTCCGAGATGAAAGAGTGACGGCTGAAATGGAAACCACGCCGAACGACCGGCTTTGCACCCCGAAACCTCGCTCCCGCCTTTGTTTCCCCTGCTCATCTCCTCTCCTTGGTGGTCCACCACCTCCTTCCACCACCTCCTTCCACCACCTCCTTCCACCTCCCGAGTTCCCGGACAGAAAAACAACTCCACTTTTTTTGACGCGAGGGATTCCTTTTTGGGGGCGGAGCTTCTCCTGTATGCTCGTCACTCCATGCTAACGGTAAGGACGGGAAGGAGCTCAATCTTGGAACGACTTGATTTCGAGGTCAACAAATGGAACGTACCATTCTAAGAACCTTTAGGCAATAAGGGACGAGTGGCGAGAAGGAAGACATACCGCGGCGCTGAAACCACCTGACTTTTTGGGGGTGCTAAACACATCGTTGGGCTGAAACTCCTCAACATGGCGCGTAGCTGCCGGCTATCAAGGCGTGCTAATGTAGCACGAGCTTGCTGCTAGCCACTCTGACATGCGCTAGGCTAGCCGCCGCGACCGACCTGGAAGTGGACTCTTCTGTGGCGAGCGCCTGCGACCTCCGGGACAAACCATTAACCGCTACGCCGCAGCTCATATCCTCGCTATGATAGCGTCGTCCTCCCCTCGCCGCCGCCGCCGCCATGATGGATGACCCCGGTCTTCGCTGCGCACTCGCCTCATTTTCTCATTAAGTCGCGACAAACTCCCCCCCCCCCCCCCCCGCCCCCGTTATGGATCGGCTCATTACCGCCAAAGTAAAACGCCGCGGATTCGCTTTATCGGCGCCGGCCGATCGGCCGTTACGAACGGGTCGACGCCCCCGCCGGGTGACCTCGCTGTTTTAATTAAACGCAGCGATCGATCGGACGTGGAGATTATTGAACCGACAAACAAACAAACCGCCGACCGAGGAGGATGGAAGGCGCCAAAAACTATGACATAAAATGACATAAACAACTAAAATGTCCACGCTTTATTCATCATTATATATATTTAAAAAAAAAAAAAAAAAAAAAAAAACGTAGTCGAATGAGTTCAAATTTAATATATCCATGAATTATTTTTAGAAAATTATTTCTTAAAAGTGGCTGATTATTTTCAGCCACTGATTTTTCAATCAATATCAAATTATTATCAATTCTATTGAAACATAAACAGATAAATAAACTATTTAATTTATGAAACCTAACCTTGTAATTGATTTTTTTTCAATGCGGAGACTAGAATGCAATCTTAGCTAATGACTCTGCTCGTTATTGATCTCTTAATTGATGAATTCATAATTGTTAAATGTTGTTATTGGTATTTTAAGATATTGAAAACCTCTGTTATCAATAATTAAACAGGTAAATAAGTAAATTTACCTGGTGGATTTAAAAACTAATACATCCACATATTACCATTTTTTTCATTTTATTTTTTTATTTTACAATGCTAAACACAGAAGTCATAATTGTAAAAAAATAATTCATAAAAAAAAACTGTTTTATAAATCATTACATTCAAAAATAAGTAAATTACTTCATTGATTTAAAAATAAAACATCCGCGTATTACCATTTTTTTTTTTTTAATTTTACAAAGCTAAAAATTAATAATTGTTAAATTTAATTATTAACATTATTTTAAAAGAACCCTCTGTCATAAATGATTAAATAGATAAATAAGAAATCACCTAACATGCAAAACTAATACATCCACTTGTTACTCTACTTTTTCATTTTATTTTATTTTCTTTCCACGCTAAAAACAAAACGCAACCTCAGCTAATGGCTGCGGCCGTTAGCCGCTGACTTCATAATCTATTCATCAATTCATTCGTGACAACAAAACATGAATTAATTCAGAATTAATTCATGAATTGAGCGAGAAGTAATTATATATATACTGCGTGTACAAGTACCCTCGATAAATCCATTTTATCCAGGTTATAAAAACTGTTGCGACACAGCGCCATCTAGTGGCGGCGGCCGGTACTGCGGCCAGCTGTCAATCATCCAGCCAGTCATTCACACCTTCAAGCAATTCAGCCTTTGGGTTCTAGAACAGCTAAAAAAACACAGCGAACAGCTAGAAAGTAGAAATCCAACCGGTGTTCTGCAGGTCCAGGGTTCGTCTGCCCCCTCAGAACCTCAAAACTAAAGAACCTTAGAACCCGGAAGCGGTCCGACGTGTCCTGGCGCTAGGCTACCTGTCTCCACCTTGGCGTGGTCGGTCCTTTCCGTCACCTTCTCCTGGCTGATCAGGTAGTCGATGATCCTGGCGCCGATGGGCGGCTCCGTGTGGTTCCACTCCATGATGACCAGCGAGCTGCTGGGCTCGTAGGTGTAGGACAGCTTCAGCCTGGAAGGAGGAGGAGGGTCAGTTCTCTTGGGGGTTCCCTTGGGGTTCTTTTGGGGTTCTCCATGGCGCTCACCTGGGTTGGGGCAGCGGCGCGCAGGTGGGAAGGCCGTCGGCGCCGAAAGCGCTGGAGTCGCATCGGCACCAGTCGTCGATGACGTCGCCTTTCCCCGAACACCAGAGCACGCTCATCATGGCCTCCTGCAGGGCCTGGAGGGGACGGGATTGGACGAGAGGCGGGGTCACCCCGTTATTGGTCGATCGAAGGGACAGGTATGGAGACACGCCGCCGTTCACCCTCGCATTCACTCGTCAGGTGGAGAATGTTCATCCGCTCATTGACGTCAAATGATTCAGCCTCCCATTCACATGTCAAAGAGAGACATTCCATTCGCTCACTCATTCACACGTCAAAGAGAGACAAGACATTTGCTCACTCATTCACACCTCATACAGACACGCAACTATTCATCCTCTCATTCACATGTCATTAAGAGACATGACATTCGGTCACTCATTCACACGTCATAAAGAGACATAGCATTCATTCGTAGTCATACAGCGACAGTCAACCATTCACCCTCTCATTTGCGTATCAGATGGACAACGTTCACTCTTTCACATCTCATGGAGACGTAGAACAATTCACCCTTTCATGCACATGTTCTATAGAAGCATGCAACCGTTCACCCTCTCATTGGTTTAAAACCATTCACTCACTCGTTCACGCATCAGGTAGAGAACCATTCATCCTGTCATTCACACGTCAAAGAGAGACATTCCATTCACTCACTCATTCACACGTCTGAGGGTCTCCAGGAACCTCCTGCTTGTGTTTGGACCTCGAGGAACCCTGAGGAACCCCACGCAGACACCGGGAGAACATGGACCTTCTTGCTACGAGGAGGAGCAGCTAACCGCTGCGCCGCCGGGCTTCGCCCTTTGGCTGTCGGTCAATTTTCTTACAGATAAATGACCCAGGGTCCTGGTGTGAGGACCTTCTACTTCCTGTTTCCAGGTAGGCTCAGGTTCCCCCCGCTCGTTCAGGGACGGCAGACCCGTCAGAAGCCATTATCGACTCAGCCGTCAGCGTTTAAACCTCGGCAACGGCATCGACCGACGCGGGGCTAAGAGGCTAAAACGCACACGTCAACAAACGCCCGCCTCCTCATCGGCGTGGCGCCGGAACCGCGGCCCAATGCCATCAGCCTCCAATCAGGAGCTGTCGATAGCAGTAGCAGTATTTATCTGAAGGACCCGACACCCTGGCAGGGGGGGGTATTGACGTCCACTTCTGCTGGAGGACTGGAAGTAGCATTGACCCGCGGTATTGACGTGGTAGCCTAGGGCGGCGAAGGAGGGGGGAGGTTACCACGCGACTTCACGGAACAGAATCCGCAGGCTTCCTGTCGTAGCAGGAATGAGAAACCACCGCCGCGCGGCGGCGCGGAACCAAACGGACCATCAACGAAAGCTGCTGAAGCGGAGAATAGCCTGTTTGCTAGCAGGTGGTTCGCTAATTCCCTTTTTTCCTGGCACATCTGAAATCGAAAAGGATCGTTATTCCATTAGATGCGCCGGGAGGTGGCTAGCGAAGAAGCACCTGGGGAAAACAACCCGTGCACGTCGGTGGGGGGGTTTGTGCACGGTGGCTACGCGGAAGCTAGGAACGCCATCCATCACACTACGGGAGGTGACACGTGACCAGCATGCTCTAATTGGAGCCACCAGCTCTTCTAGACGACAAATAATGCCATGCTAACATGCTAACTAACGCCATCAACACGCCGCTTCAACTTTAACCTGACTTTTTACCAATCACGCAGTTAGCATTGGACATTAGCATCTGCTAGCGCGGCGACGGGCGTACCTGGTAGGTCTCGTTGTTGGACACCAGCTCGTAGATGGGCGCCGCCTTGGTGATCTGCAGCAGGACGGGTTCGGACGGCTGGCGGCCCTGCGCCGCCCGCGGGCTCATGTGGCAGAGGTAGCATGAGCGCGGGCACTGGCCCTGGCTGGTGCAGTCCATGCGCACGCCCGCCGCCATGCGCTTGGCGCCCGTGTCCAGCAGGCTAGCGACGTACGCCGGGTAGGTTAGCGTTCGCGGCTCCTTGTCGCGCTCCTCCGACTCCTCTGACGGGGAGTTACCTGAACGGGGGAGAGGCGGCAGTTAGCGCGTTAGCACGCTGTCAGATTTGACAAGGAAAGGGTCAGCGGCGGCGGCGGCGGCGGCGGCCATGACATTTCCTCCCCCCTCCGTCCGGAAGTCGTGAAAGCGGCGCCGTTTATAAAGAAAGTGTGTCCTGAATTAAAGATGGAGGATTTTAAACCGGTCGTCGCTTCTTGCGGCGTCACAAAGCCGCCACAGGGGGGCGACGAAGGGGCACCATGTCAAACAGGCTGCGGGGAAACAAGCGGACAAGTGTGTGTGTGTGTGTGTGAGACATATATCGACCTCCACCAATTGGAGGAGCGGCCAGGTAAACGAGGTCTGATAGAGCAGCGGGTCAGCAAATCCAACGCTAAATAGGTCGCACGTGTGTGTGTGTGTGTGTGTGGCCTCGGCGTTCGCCCAGCTGATGAAAAGCAATAAAGAGGGAGATCAGGTTTTTATTTGTCGTCTGTCTAAGCGGCTGCGGAGGAGAATCGATGGCGAGGAAGCTGGGGAGATAAAGGGAAAGGGTCCAGAACTCGTGTGTGTGTGTGTGTGTGTGTGTGTGTGTGTGTGTGTGTGTGTGTGTGCAAACGCGGCGCTGTGCTGTCGATGCTCCCGCGCTCTTCGCCGTCCAATTTCCAGTCCATCCTTGTCGAAGTCGCTCACCTGGCGCTAATCAGCTGGCACGGCGCCGTCTGTGGCGGCGGCGGCGGCGGGGGGTGGAAATTGAAGGTGGCAGCTACATCAGCACCGCCCGGGGGGGCCGAGGCGGAGCGGCCATGATTAGCCGCTTCGGTTTAGGTTCAGTTGACCGCGCTCGCTGTTGGGGATGCGACCGCGGGCGAATATTAAAACGGCCCGAGGACAAGCGGCCGTGCTCCGGTGCCACACTGCAGGGAGTGAGTGTGTGTGTGTGTGTGTGTGTGTGTGTGTGTGTGTGTGTGTGATTCTACATGTCAGGTCGCGGCTGGTGCTTAAAGGCTTTTAGTACTTTTTCATGAACAAAGTGCACAGGCGGCGTGCAAATGGCCTCAGTGCTATCCAAGCGCTAGGACACTGTTATTACACTGCTATTACACCTCTACTACAGCGCTATTACACCTCAGTGACACCACCATGTAACCTTTATTAAACTGCTATTACACCTTGGTTACACCGCCATGACACTTTTATTACACTGCTATCGCACCTCTGCTTCACCACGAATGCACCACTGTTATTACACCTTTATTACAGAGCTATTACACCTTGACTACACCGCTATTACACCCCGGCTACACCGCCATCACACCTTGTTTACACCGCCATGACACCTGTGTTACAACGCTATTACACCTCTACTACACTGCAAATTCACTTGACTACACCGCCATCACACCTTGACTACACCGCCGTTAAACCTTTATTACACAACTATTACACTTCTACTACACCGCTATTTCACCTCAGTTACACCGCTATTGCACCACCGTTATTACACCTCTACTACACCAACATGTCACTTGACTACACCGCCATCACACCTTGACTATACTGCCATTACATCTTTATTACACCTCTATTACACCTTTATTACACAGCTATTACACCTTGGCTTGTATACTGTTACACTTTGACTACAGCCATGTGATCACACCCGGCGAGCAAACCCCCGGAGGGCCGCCGGCGCCCACTGCACGTCGGGATTTCAAAACGGGCGCTACCTCGACGCCCGCTCGGTCGTCACGGTGACCGCCTTATTTTGCCAGACGCCCCGACCAATAGGACGGCGTTTATTACAAAAGGGATGCAGGTGGGCAATTAGAGTTTCTCCGCCGCCACAAAGGAAAACAAGCGAGGGCCTCGAACTTCACTTAACCAAAGCCTGCAACCTCCGCCGCCGCCGCCGCTCTTATCAGGATGAAGACAGAATCCAATAACAACCCCCTCCCATGCAGATCCACGCGGGGCAGGTGCCAGACGGCGGCGGCGGCGTGATATCGCCGCTCTTCTTCCCCGCAATATCTGACACCTCCTCTCCACTGAGCTCCCGCCGCCTTATTAAGGAGGAAGAAGAAAAGGAAAAAATGGCCCCCCTGAGGCTCCGCCCGGCCCCGGAGGGTGAAACTCCTCCAAAGTACCTGCAAATTGAGGGGGGGGGGAGGAGGAGGTACTTGTACTGCAGTTATTTTACCCTTCGGTAAACAAAGTACTCGCTCGGGACGAGGAGGGGGGGTTAAACGAGGGCAAAACGGCTAATGAGGATTAGCGTATCGTCGGGTGGTTTAGCTAGTTTGTCACGGTGGTGGTGGGCGGGGGGGCACTCTCAGTTGCCATGGCAACCCATTAAAAAAATCACTAGGATAACTTTCATGAGACGCTTGTGCTGAAATCGAGCTAACGCTAGCCTAGCATTAACGCTAGTGTAGCCATTGTATGATCTGCTTGTTTTGAGTAGCAACAGGGTGCTAATTTGCATGCACGTTAAACTAGCCGTCACAGATTTAGGTTTTTTTTGGAGGCGGGGCTTAACCCCTTGACACTTCTAACTAACATTAACGCTAGCGTAGCCATTGCATGATCTGCTTGGTTTGACTAGCAACAGGGTGCTAATTAGCGTGCACAGTAAACTAGCCGTCCCCGATTTAGTTTTTTTTTTTTGGGAGGCGGGACTTAACCCCTTGACACCTGTCAATCACAGGAGCGTGATCTCTTTCCCTCGCAAAGGAGCAACAAGAAAACTGAGTCAAAATAAGAACCACACACACACACACACACACACACACACACACAGTCAGTGGATACACTAGTGTTGATGCTAGGCTAGCATTAGCTACCGGCCGATCCAGGGCTTCGGTTCTGCCGCCCACGCTAAAAACAACGCAACTTAAAATATAGTAAAAAAAAAAAAAAAAAAAATAATAATGATAATTTTGATTAAAGTAATAATAAAAACAGTTATTAGTGAATTATAGTTAAGGGCCAGAGTCGGCGTTCAGCGCGCAGATCTATGGTTTTAATAACGTCTCCTGGTCCGGGACCTCCAGGATCTCCATCCGGCACCGCGCCGTTTTCCGTTTCACATCTTTTATTCATCTCTTCCTTTATTTTAATATTATTTTAAAATAAAAAAAAAAAACACGTATAAAATCCAAACTGAGAGGAGCCCGGAGGACGGACGGACCGACGGACGACCTCAGTGGGGGCGTCTCAAGGTCGTTCATGCATTCAGTCTTTTGACGGCGTGCGAGACGGGAGACGGACGCATGTGTGTGTGTGTGTGTGTGTGTGTGTTTCCATGGAGATCAGGGAGTTTTGACCCTGACCCCCGACGCCTGGCGTGACCCCCTCGACCAGCCTCCACCCGCCCACTCGTGAGTCGATTCACGACTTGTCCGCCCCGGCCGGGCCGCAGTACCGCATCCCACCACTAGAGGTCGCTGTTGCACCGCGGAAGGAACGCTGCAGAAGAAGAGGAGGAGATGAAGATGGAGGTGAAGGTGGAGGTGGAGGTGAGGGGTGTGGATGTACATGCACACACATGCACACATGCACACGCGTGAAAAATGAAATGCAGACCAACACGGGGGCGAGCCACGCCTCGACATTGGAGAAAAGTGTATGTGTGTGTGTGTGTGTGTGTGTGTGTGTGTGGAGGAGGAAATGAAAAACAGAATTAGAGGCAATGAAAGGATGACGGTGATGTGTGTGAGAGAGAAGCCATGAAAGTGTGTGAAGAGCACGCACCTATCAAATGCTTCTTTGCTGAGCGTCCGGCCAATCAGAAGCCGGCTTGTCCCGCCACTGGAATTATTGTTATTATTTTTACTGTTGTTGTTGTTATATTATCAATATTATTGGGGCTGTAATTGAATACATGTGGTAATTTGGTGTGTGTGTGTGTTTCGTACACTCTTGTTGTGCTGCATCATGAGAGCACTTGAACTCCCACGGGATCGAGTGTGTGTGTGTGTGTGTGTGTGTGTGTGTGTCTGTGTGTGTGTGTGTGAGGAGTATAAGCATACACTCCAGCATGGCCTGAATATGGTAACACTGGACCCTCGTCCCCCACGGCTACACACACACACACACACACACACACACACACACACACACACACACACGCTACCACCAACTGTCGTCACCCACCATTTACCGTCAAACCCACAGGCAAAATAGTCATTACTGAACTCCGGTGTGTGTGTGTGTGTGTGTGTGAACAGGTGCAGCAGAGCGTGAGTCGTCCTCCGACGGAACGCTGTGTTTAAAAGGAGTGTGTGTGTGTGTGTGTGTGTGTGTGTGTGTGTGAGGGAGCGGCGTGAAGAAGAAGAAACAGATGATGCTTCCCAGTGTGTGTTTCTCCGATGGTGCTGCACTTCTGCTTTTATTTCTCTTAAGTTTTAAATGATAAAAAAACAAATAAATAAAACGATTAAAAGTAAAAGTGAATACTTTAAAAATCTAATGATATAAAAGTATATGTGATTAAATAGTTCCCCAGTTCGAACCGGTTTGAGCAGGTTTAAAAATGGGCGCGGCGTCCCAGGATCGGCCAATCAGAGGAGGGGACGTCAAACAAGCCGAGACCCCCAACACACACACACACACACACACACACACACACACACATACACACACTGTCAAAAACATGCATAGTCATTCAGTCGAACACACACACACACACACGGATGCTCACACACAGGTAAATACATGCATCCTGCCTGTCATAAAGTCACACACACTCACAATCACACACACACACTGTCATATCATACACACACATTCGTTGCACATGAATACACATGAATACACATGCGTGCGCGCACACACACACACACATACAAATACATGCATAGACTGTCTGCTATACCCTAACTCAAACACAAACATGCACAAACACACACACGCAAACACACTCACACACACACACACACATAAGATCTGCTCATTATGAGTGTGTGTTTGTTTGTTTGTGTGTGTGTGTGTGTGTGTGTGTGTGTGTGTGTGTAGATTAGCAAATAGGCTAAATAGGAGAACATTTGCAAAAAAAGTGTTGCTGAAAATATTGATGCATGACACACCAACGCTGGGATCTTGAAAGGACACACACACACACAAACACACACACACACACACACACACAGTCTCACAGTGTGAGATTCCATCATTTTGTTCTCATCAGTTTACATTCTGACTTACAATTAATTTCTGCAGCTTAAAAAAAAAAAAAAAAAAAATGGCCGCCGCTGCCTGGCGCCATGGCGACGGTTCTCCGGGTAATTATCACGTAATTACATCAATAATTGAAAAAGAAAAAAAAAAAAAAAAAAATCAAACGCAATTATGACAAACATCTTCTCAGCTTTTTTTTTCCATCCCTCCTCCGGGCTGACATGGAGACGATTGCTCCGGCGTCGCCGCGGCGATAATGGCGGCCGTGTCGGACGCGGAGCCGTGCACGCCGCTGCGCACGTCGTGACTCAAAGATGCCCCCCCACTCTTCTCCAAACACACACACACACACTTAACGAGAAAAAAACAAAAACACCTGCGATCCGACGGGTCCCCGGCGTGGCCGTTGGCGCTCAGAGGCGAAACATTTAAGCCCCGCCCCCTCGCCGCCCCCCCCCCCCCCACCCCAATTTACTTTTGCGGCGGCTCATTAACCTGGAATCCCCCCGCGTGCCCACGGGAAGACTTGGTAATGAGGAAAGGATGAAGACGAGGAGGCGATCCATCGTCGCCGGGCGGGTGGTTTGCTCGGGGGAAGGGGGCGGCGGCGGCGGCGAAGCTAACAACAACAACAACAACAACCCCGGCTGTGTGATTAATACCGGTTTATGTTTTATCGATAAATAAAGCCGGGTGTTAACGAGTTGTTTTCAAGTCCGGGCGAGGACGCCGCCCTCCCGCCTACCGCCGCTCGCCTGGGGTAACGTAAGGCGTGGCTAGCGCCATCGCTCGCTACAGCGCGTTAGCGACAGCATTTAAAGAAAAGTTAGCCAACCTCCGAGCCAGCAGGGGGCAGCAGAGAGGCGGGGCACAAACAGGAAGTGAATCCAAAGAGGCTAGATGTTAACAAATTCATCAAAAATCCAGTCTTCGATGCTAGTTAGCTTAGCAAGCTAGGCTAACAAGGTGAAGTTAGCTTATTGAAGGTGTTCTTTTTAAACCTCTGTTTAGTTTAACCTAGAAAATGCAGAGGACGGAGGTGCTCTGATGCCCGCCGAGCTAAATGCTAAGCTAACTATGAGGTTTCACATAAAGCTTTGACCAACCGAATGTTGGCGGCGGCGGAAAGCGCGAGGTGCGAAACCGTGGGTGAAAATAGAAGGTAAGTGGACCAGCGCCGCAATCTTCTCCTCCAACTCCCCCTCCACACACACACACACACACACACTGCCTTTTCCTCGCCCACTCTAAAAGCCTCGCCTGGTGAAGCTCCTCATCCAACCTCCACACACACACACACACACACACACACTCGGAGTGATCAGCGGCGCTGTCTGACAGTGCTGGGTAACCATGACGGAGGCGTAGCATGGCGGCGGCGGCGTTGGCCAGATGTTCCACGTCTGAGTGGCTGATTAGGCCGCCGCCTGACGGACGCGCTAATGAAGCCCCCCTGGCGAGCGCCGAAGGGCCGCCGCGTGTTCCTCCACGACTTCATCACCGCGTCTTTCCAGCCCGGCGGCGTGCAAATACACACACACACACCTTATTATTCACCTCTCCCTGAGGCGGCGTCTCTCATAGGCCAAAGGTCAAAGGTCACGCAGACGGATGATATTTACCAGTTGGCTCAGGTTGCTAACGATTAGCATATAGCAGATGGACTGAGCGGCGACGCGGCGTGCTAGCGCGGAGCGGCGCCCGGCGGTTTGAGGCGGCGGAGGTTCTGGAAGCGTGTTCTCCAGCTGAGATGGAAGCGAAGCGTTCAGGATTTTTGTCTGATTTTAGGCTGAATCGCAGATGACGAGACGCCGCGGGCGGGAAGAAAAAAAAAAAAAAAACAGCGTGATGCAACGGCGAGGCAGAGTTACAGCGAGACGGGATTTCAGAACGCGGCAAATCATCGCTCCTTTCTTAAATCCACTCCGCTGGCGGCGGAACGGTTCTCCGGGTTCTCCGACCGTCATTAGCGGCGCCGTCGGCCCGCGGAAACGCGGCGCTTTTTGGCGGGTCGGCGGCGAAACGGCGCCCCGTCAGATCACACACTCCGCTGACCTTCTACTTCCTGCCGCATGTCTGACGGACTGAGCGTTTACGACGGCTCCCGGGGCGGCGGTTGCCACGGTGAGCCGTTTCCGTGACGATCGCCTCCGCATCGCCGGCCGGCCCGTCACGGCGAGACACACACACACACACACACATAAACACAAAGTAGTCTGATCCTGTTGGAAGGCTCTAACACACACACATGTGAACTACAAACTGTAAACACACACATGTGTGAACTGTTGACTGTAAGCACTTGCAGGTGTGAACAGGTGACTGATAACACACACACACACATGCACACACACACACACGCACACACACTCCTTGCTCTGTGAGACTGTCACAGGACGTCCGCTACCTTTTCCTTGAGAAATCCTGGAGTCGTGTGTGTGTGTGTGTGTGTGTGTGTGTGTGTGTGTGTGCATGTGTGTGTGATGTAATGGCTGCCGCTAATGTGATGAAACAAAATGACATAATAAGCCTCGCTCTCAATGTAATACTTTATGGATTGTGGGCTGGTTATTACATTTTGGGATGGATGTGTGTGTGTGTGTGTGTGTGTGTGTGTGTCCACCGACACACACACACACACACACACACACACACACACACGCTGCACTCGTACAATATACCAATCATGGAATGAAAGGAAAGGAAAAGAAAGGAAAACAACAAACTGAATTTGTTCTGATGTTGGAGAACTTTTCTTGTCCTTTTTTTCTTTTCTTTTCTTTTCTTTTCTTTTCTTTTTTTTCTTTTCTTTTCTTTTCTTTCCTTTTCTTTTCTTTTCTTTTCTTCCCGAGCACGTAGGTCGGATTTAATCTACCGCAAACTTCAAAATAAAGTCCTTTGGCTCCTGCAACCGCTCGGAAAGCCGAGGGTTTAAAAGAGGTGACCATAAAATATAATAAAGAAATGAAATAAAGCTGAATGAAATATAAGTAAATGCATACAATAAAAATAGAATAAAATAAATAAACTTAAAATAGAATAAAAATAAGTAAGTGAAATGACAATAGAATAAAATAAGTAAAAATCAAATAGAAAAATAAGTAAATAAATAAAATGAAAACATAATAAAATAAATAACAATCAAATAAAATAAATACAAACAAAATAAATAAAATTAAAATAGAATAAAAAAAGGAAGTAAAACGGCAAAAAAGTGAAATAAGTAAAAATCAAATAGAATAAATAAGTAAATAAATAAAATGAAAACATAATAGAATAAATAAAAATCAAATAAAATGAAAACAAATAAAATTAGAATAGATTACAAACAAGTAAAATGACAGTAGAAAAAAATAAGTAAAAATCAAATAGAATAAATAAGTACATAAATAAAATGAAAATATAATAAAAAAAATAAAAATCAAATAAAGTCAAATAAAATGAAAATAGAATAAAAGTAAGTAAAATGACAACAGAATAAAATAAGTAAAAATCAAATAGAATAAATAAGTAAATGAATAAAATGAAAACATAATAAAATAAATAAAAATAGAATAAATAAATACAAATGAAATATAATATAATAAATAAGTTATTTCAATCAAAACTTTCCAGCTGCTTTTTAACCCATTTGAAGAGCGATTATCGATTATTTCACTCATTCACACACCATGTGACCATGACTTTAACCAATCACGTCGCACAGAGACATTTGTTCCTTCTCGCCGCCGCCGCCCGTCTTGCGTCCGGTCGCCAGGACGTCTCAATCATTATCACGCCACGGGCTCATGTTATTACGCGTTAATGTCGGCGTGAGAGCGCGGCGACGCTGTAATTACACCGAGGTTAAACGAGTCGCCGGCTTATTGGTTGGGAATCATTACAGCCCTCGATTGATCCCCGAATCATTACCGATCAAATAAACACCATCTGTTAAAGCGCTTGTTATGAACACGCGGGAACTCCTCCCCTCTCTTATCGTTAACAAACCCGCCGCTCGTTAAAGGTCATCATGGAAATCATTGCTGTAATAAATGCGTGGTGAGCGGTCTCCCGACGCGCCGCCGTCCAAACGCCAGCTAAGTAAATGTCAGATTACCCCGTCCAACCAAGATGGCCGCCGCCCCCGCCGCCGCTTTGCTTTCCCCCTTTAGGAGGTGCGTGCGGACGTCAAGCTAATTATTCCGAAGGCGGGGATCCGGCCGGCGGGATCGGGGCTCGTCCTCGCCGCCCGCGCTCGCGCTCGCGCTCCCGCCGACCTCAACGAGCGCCCCGTGCTCAGGGCGCCGAATGAGGCTTCGAGATGGCGGCGGCGCCGACAAACCGACAGATATTCGACAGACACACAAGGGCGGGAAAGAGACGATCTCACGGCGACGTGCTAGCCGGCTCACTCGTGACTTGTTAGCTGTTAGCAGAGATGCTAACTGGTTGTGATGCGATGGTTGCGAGGTGACGTGAGGACAATGTTAATAATAATGTCGCCATGGTGACGCTGGGCTTCTGATAAGCTAGCCCACAGCAGATTAGCTACAGACATAAAACGGCGGCGAGCGGTTGTTGTGTTTCTCCGTCTCTCTCTTTGGCGTGGAGTGCGTTCGCCGCCTCGCCGCCTCTCGAACGCACGCCGCGGGTGAAGCACTCAAACGCCGCCCGGCTCTTCAGCCGCCGACGGATGATAGCGAGAGAACGCCCACCCTCTCCGCTCGCCGCCGCTTTCACAACAAAACCCAGAGCGTTCGCGGCGGACGGAGCTCAGCGGAGAAGATCCTTTCCATGAAGCCACCGCAGCACACAGACGCTCCAACAAGATACCGTTTATATCAGAATAAATGTATAAATATATTTATTTACTATTTATTTTTCTGCTCCAATGAGGACAATCAGTTGGATAGAGAGGGAAAACAATGGTAGACTCACACACACACACACACACACACACACACACACATAGCACGTAAAGGTAAGCATACACAAACACACATACACATGCACAGGTAGCATTCATCAGTACATATATGCGCACATACATGCACACGTGTGCATAGGTTAGCATACACACGCATAGATACAACCACACGCACACACACGTGTTCATGTAGAACACATCAGCACACACGTGTGCACGTAGATGTGCATATAAGTAAGCACGGATGCACACATATGTGGGTATAAGTAAGCATACACACACACACACACACATGCGCATGTAGCACACATAAGCACACACGTGAACATTTGCACAGATGCACGTATACTTAGATGCACGCACACACACATGGAAACACATGTGCACATGGAGTACACATCAGCACACACATGCGCATATACGTGCACGCATGCATATCGGTAAGCATACACACACACGTACACGCAAACACACACAAACACGCCCATACATGCACAGATATGAACACATGGGTATGCAAACACACGTGTACGCACACGCGTAGGTAAGCATGCACACGTGCACACAAACACACGCGCATGCACACACACACAAACATAAAATGTAACATTTGCACACACATGCATAAGTGTACATACACATTAGTAAGCATACACACACATATGAGTGCGTGCACACACAGTAAGGTGTTTTTCTTTGTGAGTGTGTTACACAAACACACACACACACACACGGTACACACACTTCCTGCTGAGCTCCTGTCAGACGGACCGTCAATAGACAGGTTTTAATGTTCTCACCACCCGATTTGAAACAAAAATTTACAGAGTGTGTGTGTGCATGTGTGTGTGTGTGTGTGTGTGTGTGTGTGCATGTGTGCAAGTGTGTGGGTGTGTGTGACAAAAGGTCAAGGTCGGTGAAGGTCACGCAGAGGAAGAGGAGGACCGTGTGTCAGGAATGAGCGCCGTCCCTCCGGACGTCAACAAAGCCGCATTGTAACGGAGGCGGCCATGACGGTGATGATGTCATCGGGTCGAACCAAAATCACCCGAGGCGGGGGGGGGGGGGGGGGGGGGGGGTGTTGGGAAGAGTGAACCAACTTTCCCCTCAGAACCTAAACCGCTACCTCGCTCATTCTAACCCCGCCCCCTCTGTCTTGGCCCCGCCCCCTTCGCCACATAACCCCCCCCCCCCCACACACACGCACACACACTCACACACACTCCCTGGTGTGTATAATGAACCCAGCAAGAGCGCAATATAATAACCCCCCACCCTGCCCACGCACGCCGCAGGTCCAATGGCGGCGGCGGCAAATATCTAATTAGGTGGCGGCGGCGGGGAGGAGGGGGGGCTTG
Source organism: Fistularia commersonii (assembly GCF_037954325.1). NCBI lineage: Eukaryota > Metazoa > Chordata > Actinopteri > Syngnathiformes > Fistulariidae > Fistularia > Fistularia commersonii. The sequence continues at coordinate 13,384,752 of NC_141308.1, forward strand.
CAATTAGCGCCGGATATTCCAGACATTTGTTAAGCTCGTTAGCGGCGGCTTCATTAAAACGAGTGACTGGCGGCGACGGCAATAAAGGTGATTTAGATCCGGCGACGGCGCCTGGACCTTCTTCTTCTTCTGCTTCTTCTTCTATGGATAAGGGACTTGGAATGTACCATTTAAAGACAGCCGGGGGGCGGTGATGGTTCGTGATTGGTTGAGAACCTTCCTGGTTCTGGTTCTGCTAAGGAGGTGGGTGAGGTTCCTTCACTGCAGGTTCTAACCAGGTTCTTCACTGTTTTCTGACAGTTCAGACAGTAGGTAGGTTCAATCACCGCTCTATATTGGCCTGTAGGGGGTGGATATGTTCTCCACCCTGGGTTCTCCATGTTCTCCAACTTCGGTTCTTTCCATGTTCTCCAACCTTGGTTCTCTCCATGTTCTGCACCCTGGGTTCTCTATGTTCTCCACCCAGGGTTCTCCATCCTGGGTTCTCCATGTTCTCCAACTTCGGTTCTTTCCATGTTCTCCACCTTGGGTTCTTCTTGTTCTCCAACCTCGGTTCTCTCCATGCTCTCCATCCTGGGTTCTCTCCTTTGGTTCTCCATGTTCTCCACCCCGAGTTCTCCATGTTCTCCATCCTAGGTTCTCCATGTTCTCCACCCTGGTTCTCCATGTTCTCCACCCTGACAGTCGTCAGGTATGAATGAGATGATGACTGGTTGGTTGATTGACAGCTGAGTGGTCTTGGTTAAGCTCCGCCCCTCTCCCCAGCTGTAATTGGCTGTTTCAGTCTGAATCGCTGGTGGACTTAGAAGGTCATGGGTCATGTGACGTCACATCACCATGGTAACCATGGGGGGGGGGCTCTTAAAGGGCCGGCGTCTCCAGAAGCGACAGAAAAATCTGCGAAAATTAAAGTGACTTTATTTTTATCTCTTCCTGTTGACGCAGCGGGAGCGCACACACACACACACACACACACACACACACACACACACACACACACACACACACACACACACACACACACACACACACACACACGCACAGCTTTGATTCGCTCCACCTGTTTCTCACCGTATGAAATCAACCTGAGATGAGATGTAAAGGATCAAAGAGGCTTTGAATATCAACGCGGATAATCTCAGATAAATAAGATGTATATAAATATATATTATATATAAATAAAAATATAAATAAACAGGAATAAGGATTAAATTGCCTGCTGCTTTGCATCTGCCTTTGAGGGGGAGGCAAAAAGTTGTCAGACGAACCTGGAGTTGAAATAAACAAGAAAAAGATTTTTATTCATATTTTACCCTATGAAATTTTATTTTGTTATGTGGAATCGGACCGAGAGCTCCGGTTTCCGATTCCCAGAAGTGCATTTGAAAGCATCACGGAGGTCGTCAGAGCTGAAGGCGACAGCCAATCAGAATCTTTCCTTCTACCTCTATTTTTATTTCTTTATTCTCTATTTTTCCTTTTTACTTCACTCTCTGTCATTCCTTTTCCGCCTTTCTCATATACTCCCTAACATTGATCTGTGTTTTAGAAATAAAATAAATTGAAATAAAATTATTAATTAATACTACATAATAATAATAATCTTAATATTTATACATATTTTTAATTAATTTCAATTCAATTAAATTTACGGGGGCATCTGTCGACGGATTAATTTGAGGAAAATCTTATTAATCTGGTAAATATGGATCAAAAATATGAAAAACCATGTAACGCAACTATGATTGACACCAACCACACACACACACACACACACACAGACACACACACACGCACAACATTTGACCTGCAGTCCAATAAATGTGCAAGTTGTTTTCAAACTTTTCTGAATTATCCATGTTGATCCATTTGATTGATAGCTACACGCCGCCGCCGCCGCCGCCGCCGCCGCCGCCGCCATGTCCTGTGATAAGATGGCGGGAGGTGTGACGCGTCGTCCCCGACCCCACGTGGCGTCTAGTAATTATTGCCTCCGCAGGCGAGATGTTCCTTTTTCCTAGCAACAGTGGGAGAACGTGTTGTTGCCGTTTTTATTTTTTAGGACGCTACTCCCTTCTAGCTGGGGTCGCGGCGAAGGTGACCCCGCCGCCGCCGCCCCTGTGTTGCGGCGTTCTGTGCAGCGGCGGGTTCCCACGGCGACAGGCGGGAGCGCAGCGCTGCTCAAATATTGTGAGTGTAAACACGGCGGCGGTAGCGGCGTGCTAACGCACACACATACACGTTCTCCCGTCCAGTCTGTTTGCTAGGATGTTGACAAGGATGTGACAGGAAGTGGGAACAATCTCATTGGTCAACGAGATTTCCGTGGCGTTACCGCGTATGGTTAGCTTAGCGTGCTATGTCGGAAGACTCCACCAGAGCCCGCTTTGATATGCATCCCAGCTAGCGAAGGTGAGCTACAGCTAAAATGTGCGGTAAGAGAGCGAAACCAGCAGCTAGCTTGCTGTTAGCCGTGCCGAGCGGTGTTGTAGCCCAGCTGGGCTAGCTTGCTACATCCATGAGACAGCCAATGGTAGCAAGTCATTTTAGTTGTCAAAAAAAAAAAGCTTGGGAAAGAACTTGACACACCGTGCAAGTTAGCTTAGCATAGTGACTGGTGGTCTACCTTGATGCTAGCCTTCCTCCACGAAACTGGATTATCGCTGAGATGCTCTTGAACACAGTAATCTACATGTCGACTGCTTACTCGGTTCAGTTTACAAAGGGTTACAAATTAGCATTAGCATTAGCATTTAGTTCAATAAAATAATATTTCTGCCCACGAGCCATCAACTGACAGAGCCACCTTCGATTAAGGTATGCTACCGATGCTATGGGCCGATATACCTTATGCTCAGCTAAGTAGCTCGCTAATTTAATTCTCTTCTACGGCTTCAGCCATTTCTCTGCAATGCTCAAAAAATAAAAAAAAAAAGAAAGTACAATCCTGCAGTTCTGATTGTGGCCACTAGAGGAACCTGCCACTGAGCCCACCCGTCCAAGGAACCCATCATCTGGTAGCGTTCAAGAAAATATCCTCTACAAAAATTGGAGAACTTTGACGGCTTGTTTTGTTTTGACTTCCCACATTTCCTGCCGTTTTCCGCGCACGCCGGCGGCGGCAAGGATGCGAACCTTTGCAGGAGCTGAACCAGATCTGTCAACTATCAAGCACCTGGACCTCTTTTGAAGTGTAAGGAGATGTGGAGTCGACCACCCCCACGCCCATCTGCATCGCACCTGCGACGTCACGCAAACAGCTAGCGTGCCGATTGTTCAGGGAGGAGCGGCTCCGGGACGCCAAGGATGACCAGACCTGATGGCCTCCGGTGGGCGGAGCCTCCCACGGGTGGGCGGAGCCTCCCGCCACAACACAAGGAAGGAGGACAAGAAGGCGCTAACCTTTTAGGGTGCTCGCGAGCGAAGATGTAAAGAGAAGTGGATTAAAGGAGGAGTCTTGTAGCATCAGGGAACATTAGCCTAGCGGAACTTGAGCATAGCATGCTAAACCTTTGGCCGCTAAAGCAGCTAGTGAGTAAACGGAAATGGATTAAAGAAGGAATCTTGTACTGTAAGGGAACTTTAGCCTGGTGGAACTTGAGCATAGCGCGCTAACCCTTTAGCGGCTAAAGCTGCTAGTGAGTAAACGTGTAAACGGAAATGGATTAAAGAAGGAATCTTGTACTGTAAGGGAACTTTAGCCTAGTGGAACTTGAGCATAGCGCGCTAACCCTTTAGCCGCTAAAGCAGCTCGTGAGCATCAGGGAACATTAGCCTAGCGGAACTTGAGCATGCTTGAGCGTGCTAAACCTTTAGCGGCTAAAGCTGCTAGTGAGTAAACGTGTAAACAGAAATGGATTAAAGAAGGAATCTTGGAGTGTAAGGGAACTTTAGCCTAGTGGAACTTGAGCATAGCGCGCTAACCCTTTAGCCGCTAAAGCTTCTAGTGAGTAAACGTGTAAACAGAAATGGATTAAAGAAGGAATCTTGGAGTGTAAGGGAACTTTAGCTAGTGGAACTTGAGCATAGCGCGCTAACCCTTTAGCCGCTAAAGCAGCTCGTGAGCAAACGTGTAAAAGGCAAGTGGATTAAACAAGAAATCCCCCTTTCTCCGCCGCCGCTATCTTCCGTAAACCACTGCCGGCTGTGTGTGTGTGTGTGTGTGTGTGTGTGTGTGTGTGTGTGTGTGTGTGTGTGTGGGGGGGGGGTTATCTGGCTTCCCCTCTCTTGTGCACGCTCACATGCACGCCCCCCAGTCCGGCAGGCCGCTATCTCAGACAGATCTCCAGACGGCGATTATCCAAATCTGTGCACTCGGCCGGGGCGCAGCACGCCACCTCCAGCCTTTTAGACACACTAGTCTGGACAGATGGAGCGAGCGAGGAGGGATGGAAGTGGGGGGACGGAGGGAGAGATGGAGTTACTCTAGATGCATTACCGGGGGGAAGAGGAGGATGGGGTGCGATGAGGACGGAGGGCGAGAAATTGTGAAGGATTGAGGGAGGGGTGGCGCTGATCGCTCAGATGAGGAAGGGGAAGGAGGGTGGAGGAATGAAAGGAAATGGAGTGACGGTGGAGCAGGAGGGGTGGAGCGGCGGCGGCGGCGCTCGGTGTCAGGAAATTGGCCGGCGACCCGTCGATCAGCGGCGACCCGGGAGACGGGACGCCGCCTTAACAAGTGGCTCGGTCGAGTGCGAGGGAGTGGAGGAGGTGGAGGAGGGCATGGCGGCGAAGTGGAAGGGGCGCATCGGTTGCCTGAGCCCGTTAGCGCGCTAATGGCTAACGGGGATGTGATGCTACGGAAGCGGCGTCACCTTCAGGAATCAGGCGTTCACGCGGTTCATCACTTAAGTGTGCTAGCTTAAGAGGAACGGAGCTTCTATTTTGAGCTTGAACGTTAGCATCGTAAAAACGGCCCGTCGTATGTTATCCGCTAATTGTGCTAACATGGTGGGCTAGCACTGGAGGGAGAGGCGGGGCTTAGCCCTCACAGGGATGTCCAATCATTCCCAACCACGGACTGAGTCTTCAATGGATGTCAATGGAGAACCCCAAAAACACATGGAGAGAAGGCTAAAGGATAAATGGGCTACATGACGCAACACTTGCTACGTGTTAGCTACACACTATAGACCTCTTGTTAAATGCTACAGACCAATCTCTACATGCCACATATGAACTGCAACATGCTACAAACTACCTGCTTCACACCAGTCATTTCAGACCACTAGCAACGCTCTACAGTACAAACCACTCGCTACATGCTACAGATTGCTTGCTACATGCTACGAACCACTTGCTTCACAACAATCACTATAGACCACCTACTATGCTACATACTACAGACCACTTGCTACCTCACAGACCACTCACAACAGGTACATGCTACTGACCACTTGCCACATTCTACAGACCACTAGCCACATGCTACACATCACCCACTGCACACCACAGACTCAAAGCAAGGAGCTACAGGCTGCTTGCTACAGACCATTAGCTACAAGGTAGAGACTACTCGTTAAACGCTACACACCACTCGCTACATGCCACATGTTAAATGTCACATGCTACACATCACTCGCTACACACCATATGCTACACATCACTCGCTACATGCCACATGCTACACATCACTCGCTACACGCCACACTACAGACCCAATGCAAGGAGCTACAGGCTGCTTGCTACAGACCATTAGCTACAAGGTAGAGACTACTCGTTAAACGCTACACACCACTCGCTACATGCCACATGCTAAACGCCACATGCTACACATCACCCACTGCACACTACAGATCCAAAGCAAGGAGCTACAGGCTGCTTGCTACAGACCATTAGCTACAAGGTAGAGACTACTCGTTAAAAGCTACACACCACTTGCTACACACCACTCTCTACAAGCCACATGCTAAACGCCACATCCTACACATCAATTGCTACACACCACATGCTACACATCACTCGCTACACGCCATATGCTACACATCACTCGCTAAACGCCACATGCTACACATCACTCGCTACACGCCACATGCTACACATCACTCGCTACACGCCACATGCTACACAGCACTCGCTAAACGCCACATGCTACACATCACTCGCTACACGCCACATGCTACACATCACTCGCTACACGCTGCACACTGCATCACGCTACGGACCACTCGCTACACGCTACAAATTACGCATCCTTATGTTAGCTTCTTGGCTAATGATGCGCAGCTCTGGCTGCTCTGTTCTCTCCACTGCAGCGTCCGTGTATGTGTGTGTGTGTGTGTGTGTGTGTGTGTGTGTTAGAACTGAAAAAAAATAAAATAACAAAAACAAATGAAAACAATGAACATTTTCTATCATCACTTATTAACGACGGCCTGCAAATATTAAGACACGGTCGTGAATCTTTAATCACCGCGTTATTACCCGCCGATTCACCTCCGGTGGAGAGACGACTAATTCACAGACTCTTCCGAGAAAGAAAGAAGAAAAACATAAAATATTATCTGTAATTCAAGAAAAAAAATTCAGCCCCTGGATGATTCGCTCGACCTCGTCTTCCTCCGCCGTTACTTCTTCTCTCTCGCCGACGTCGGCTTCGCTTCTTCTGACCTTTTCCTTTTCCATTTTGCCATCAACCGCCGACCTTCGTCGCCCCGCAACCACCATCGCCCTCCTCATCCTCCACTCATCGTCTCTCTGTCGCTCTCCAGAAGGAGAGAGAAGAGACAGAACTTTACACTTTTTGGATGTGGAGTTAAGATTAATACACACACACACACACACACACACACACACACACACACACACATGTAGTGATGAAGATGTTGTGCAACTTCGACATGGACGCTGACAGGGTGTCGTCGGAGCCACGCTGGACTCTGATACCCGTGTGTGTGTGTGTGTGTGTGTGTGTGTGTGTGTGTGTGTGAGCGCTCTAGGTGTGTGTGCGTTTCTGTCTCTCCGCAGCAGCACTTTCCCTCCTATTGACACTGAGAGGAGCCAAGATCGAACTTCACACACACACACACGCACACACACACACACACACACACACACACACACACACACACACACCGCCGCATCAGAAGCCATTAGGTGGAGAACATGCTCGGACCGGTGAAATCCATTTTCATCTTCTCCTCAGCTTCCCATCATCTGTCTATCCCGTCCGTCCTGTCACCATCGCTCAGCGCCGCTCCGCTCGCACATTTACTCCGACGTGCGCGCGTGTGTGTGTGTGTGTGTGTGTGTGTGTGTGTGTGTGTGTGTGAAGGCTTTCACGTGTAAATACCACGCTTTTTGTCGTCTGCTGCGGACTCATTCAATCTGATCGCATTATGGAGCCCCTGAGTGTGTGTGGGTGTGAGCGCGTGCACGTGGGCGCGCACGTCTCTCCACTCCGTCAAGGACTTGCGCCGGGAGCCGGTCTCTGGACGCCGCCGCCGACCGGTGATGTTATTTCCCCCTCGCGTTTGTGGAGCGGCTTTTAGAACGGCGCTTCTAGATTAGCGTCCAGAAAGAGGCTCAACATTAGCCGCCGCGGTGGTCATGTGACGAGTGGCTCTAGATTAACGATCTCGCGCGCCATCTGACGAGCAACTCTAGAATGACCGCCTGAGCGGCGTTCAGCTAGGAGCTCCGGATCGGCCTTCACAGCGGATTCCGATGAGGCGCTCTAGATTAACCGTCCAGCATGCCGTCCGACAACCCCTTCTAGATGTGCCACCAGAGCAACGTCCAACAAGGAGCTCTAGATTAACCGTCCAGCATGCCGTCTTTTTCGATTAACCTCTGGAGCGGCTTCCGGAGCGGCGCTCTAGATTAGCCACCGCAGCGCAACCGACAAGAAGCTCGAGATTAAACACCATTGGTGCATCCATCAAGGAGCTCAAGATTGACCTTCCAGCATGCTGTCCAACAAGCCATTCTAGATTAACCACTGGAGTGACCTCATGAGCGGCATTCCAGATTAGCCACTGCAACGCATCCGACAAGCAGCTCGAGATCACCACTGGAGCAGCTTCCGAAGCAGAACTCTTGATTAGGCACCGCAGCACGACCTACCAGGAGCTCCAGATTCTCCGGGTTCTGACAGGGAGCTCTAGATTGAGCACGAAAGCAGTGTCCGACAAGGAGCTCTACATCCGCCATTACAGGAGGTTATGGAAGCTCTAGCTAACCGTCTAGCTTGCTATAAGATTGGCACAAGTTTGCCAAATTACCACCAGAGCGGCATCTGTCAAGGAGCTCCAGATTAACCATCTAGCACAGCGTCCGACAAGCAGTTCTAGATTTACCCCTGGGGTGGGGTCTGACAAGGAGCTCCAGATTTACCTTCTAGCACGCCCTCCAATATGGCGTTCTAGATTAACCACTGGAGCAGCGTCCGTCAAGCTCTGGATGAACCACTGGCACGGCTTCAGAAAAGGAACTCTGGACATACCATCTAACAGGCTGTCCAACAAGCCATTCTAGATTAACCTCTGAAGCGGCGCTCCGTATTAGCCATCGCTAATGTGAATAACATGGATAGAGTAGGATGGAAGTACCTGCCAGGGCCTTTTTCCAGTGCACCGAGAAGCACTGAAGGGAAACGGCCTCCTGGTCAGGGTTTCCCTCTTTCCCTTTATCCTGGATTCTTTTCGGCGGCTCATTGATTTTTTTTACCACTTGAATTTGGCGATGCAACCTGCTGTGATATTGGCAGGTTTATTCCAAGGTAGCCTCATTCTCCCGGTGACTCCGGACACCCGAGTATACAAGTCCTGTCCTCGCGCTTCTCCTTTCAGGGACACCACGTTCAACACCTCCATGATCTCAAAACTGTCGTAATACATCAGATGAAAATTAGCGTAAAAGTCTCATTTTCGCAACCTTGCCTTCACTCTCCCAACACAAGGGATCCACCGCACATTCTTTCAAAAAGTCACTTCGCAAAATGTGTGGCTAGCCTTTGCTAATTTGTTTGCCACTCTTCAATCACGGTTTGTAGGTCACAAAAAATGTGCTGAATCTGTAAATTAGCCATAACGTCAGAGCCACGTTCTTGCGGTACCCGCTCAGTAGCATAGTTAGCATACTTAGCGAAAAAATATTTTGTCGTCCGCTCCGTATTGACCACTTGACCCTAACTGTCCACTTTTTTTTTCCTTTCTCCGATCTGCTCATTTTTACAGAATTGCTCAAAGGAAAAAGCCGAAAGCTGACCTCGAGAGTCTCTGGGCGCAACTCCGACAGAGGTCTGTGAATGAGGAGTGCGCCATTTGTGGGGAGGATGCGTGGATTTCACCGAAAAGAGAAAATAAATCAACAACCGGAGAGACGTCCAACAAGAAGCTCTAGATTTACAGCTGAAGTGGAACCCGACAAGGAGCTCTAGATCAACCACTGGAGCTGTGTCCAACAAGAAGCTGTAGATCAACCCCTGGAGTGGTGTCCAGCAAGGCGCTCTAGATTTACAGCTGAAGCGGAACCTGACAATGAGCTCTAGATCAACTCCTGGAGAGTTGCCCAACAAGGAGCTCTAGATCAACTATTGGAGTGGTGTCCAGCAAGGCGCTCTAGATTTACAGCTGAAGCGGAACCTGACAAGGAGCTCTAGATCAACTCCTGGAGAGTTGCCCAACAAGGAGCTCTAGATCAACCATTGGAGTGGTGTCCAGCAAAGTGTTCTAGATCAACCACTTGAGCTGCGTCCAACAAGGAGCTCTAGATGGGCCACCAGAGCAGAGTTTGACAAGGCACTGTAGATCAAATACCAGAGTGCCGTCCAACAGGATGCTCTGGATCAACTGCGAGAGCGGCGTCTCAAGATTAAACCCCAGATGAATCTCCTGAATTTAAACGCCGAGCCCCCGACTTTAAGGTTTATTATCATTCTCAAGCTAATTGTTTCATGTAATTAGCATTTGTTAGCACACAAACTGTTGGTCGTAGCAGGTCATCGCAGGGTCTTGATTTGAATTTGTTGGCATCTTATCCACCGAAAATCCAGATGAAGTGTTGAATCCCGCTCTCACCCAAAAAATAGCCTGTATCCAGAATTTCCAAGTGGCTCATCCACCATTTATTACACATCTATTACACATTTATTACATACTTATTACACATCTATTAACTTTTTCTACACACATTTTTTTCTGATCAACACGTGTCGACCTAGCGCCGCGATTTTTCCCCGCGTCCAGAAATAGACCGCACCTCCCACGCCCACTTCACCACACGACCACCGTCGAATGCTATGCTAACG
>NC_141308.1:13400000-13410000 GCF_037954325.1 Fistularia commersonii
CGCAGGGCCTTGAACGCCTGACTCTTGCATAAAGATTCGCCCGCCGATGGAAAAATAACTAAATGAAATAATAAAAATAATAATAATAATAATAATAACAGGAAATGAAGAAATTTGGGGGAAAATAGTAAACCATTGAAGGATGTGAAAATAAAAATAAATTCACAAATAAAGTTAAATAATTTATGTAAGAAAAAAATATAAGTTCATTTAATTTCACGTGAAAATTTAAAAAAAATAAGAATTGGGTTGGGGAGGTTGGGAGGACCTTTGGAGGCGCTGGAGAACACACACACACACACGCGCACACACGCACACACACACACACACACACACGAACGCCTCGCAGGGCCTTGAACGCCTGACTCTTACATAAAGCTTCGCCCGCCAATGGAACTAATAACTAAATGAAATAATAAAAATAATAATAATAGTAATAATAATAACAGCAGGAAATTAGGAATTTTGAGGACAATATAAAACCATTGAAGGGTGTGAAAAAAAAATAAAATTAATTTAAATAAAGTTAAATAATTTATCTCAGAAAAAAATATAAGTTGATTTAATTTCAAGTGAAAATTTAAAATAAATGAGAAATGGGTTGAGGAGGTCGGGAGGACCTTTGGAGGCGCTGGACAACACACACACACACACGCGCGCGCGCACGCACGCACGCACGCACGCACACACACACACGAACGCACACAAAGCCGTCGCAGGGCCTTGAACGCCTCACGACTGACTCTTGCGTAAAGCAACGCCCGCTGATATTAAATTAAATATCATTAATAATTATCAACGGGAAATGAAGTCGGAAAATATAAAAGAATTAAAGAGCGTAAAAATAAAACAAAATAATTTGAATAAACTAAAATACTTTCAGTAACAGCTGATTTATTGAAATTCATTTAAATTAAATATGGGGAGAGAAATGGGTCAGGGTTTAAAATCCATGATGACATCATACGTTAATGAAGAAAGATAATAATAATAATGAGAAAAAAAATAATGAGATAAAATAAAAACTGATTTAATTGAAAATATAAATGAAATACAAAACGAGTTGGAAAATGAAGAAACTGAAATGCATGAAAATAAAAATAAATTAATGAAAATAATCACGAAGAATTTTAAAATAAAACAAAAAGGTGATTTAATTCCAGCTGAAAATTTATATAAACACCTGGGGATTCAAATCCCATGATGTCATAGATTAACTGGAAAAAACTGAAATAATAATAATAATACTAATAATAAAAGTGGAAAAACAAGAAAAATAAAGGAATGACATGCATGAAAATAATTTTTTTTTAAAATATTCTAAATTTTAAGATAAAATTAACTGAAAGGTGATTTAATTCTAACGGAAGATTTAGAAATATTAATGCCAGGGTGACGGTTCAAACTGCCTGATGACGTCAATAATAAACTGGATAAAAAATAAAGGTAAAATCATGAAAATAATGAAAATTAATAACAATGAAAGTTATAATGAAAAAAGTAATAATAATAAAAAAAGTGGAAAATGAAGCAAAATAAAGGAATTTAATGCATGAAAATAAAAAAAATAATCAGAAAATAATCAGAAATAATTTACAATCATGATGAATAAAATAAAAAATGATTTAATCAACTGGAAATTGACGGCACAGACTGAACCCGCCGCCGTCACATGACCCGTTACCCGGGTAACCAAGGTTCCCCCGACCTGCGACCCGCCGCGGTGCATGATGGGTTGATGTCTCGTTTTGTTTTTCCGTCGGTCATGAGGTTCACGCACGCTGTGCTCCGTCTGCTTTGTATCACCAACACACACACACACACACACACACACACACACACACACACACACACACACACACACACACACACACACACACGGGTTCGCTAATGCTGGAAAACAAAGAACAGGGCAATGTTCTGGTTTCACTCCGCCTCAAAATTGTAGCCGCCCATGCACGCTTACTCACACACACACACACACACACACACACACACACACACACACACACACACACACACACACACACACACAAAGAGTGTCTCATCCAGCCTCATTAGGTTCCACGTTCTGGTTCTCTGTTGTCACATTACAGTTCTATTCCCGGGGATAAACACCGGCCTGTACTTTCATAATTGCCTGATTTATTATTTTCATCTATAAAAACGACCCCCCCACAACACACCCACACACACACACACACACACACACACTCCACCCCCTCCCCCCTCCCTTTTTTCCTCAAAATAGCCCCGGTACGGCGGCGAGCGAGTAAAACCTCTGTTCCGTCTTAATCACTAAACCAGAAATGAAGTTTGTCTTAAATTAGCTCGCCCCCCCTCCTCCCCGTCGGTCCGTCCGTCGGTCCGTCCGTCGGTCCGTCCGTCCGTTCCCCCCCGCCGCTTCCCGAAAATAAAAACGATGGATTTTGCGTCTTTGCACACGCGTGCACAGAAAATACATAAATAAGACTCCGGCGGCGCCCTGCTTCCGTTCTTCCGGTCCCGACGGCCAATGGAAGAAGAGTCACCTCCGGGCGTGCACGTGTCCTACCCTACCCAACCTGCACCTGCCGTGCACGCCCCTCCCGTGCACGTGGCCACGCCGTGGACGCCGCTTTCCCCTGCGCGTGCTAATCAGGAGCGCCGCTTGCGTTGCGTCGTCCGGCTGAGAATCACGCCGCTTCTGGCTAATTAACCCGCCCGCCGTCCGGGCGTGCACATGCGTGTGTGCGCACGTGCGTGCGTACCCGTGTCGCCATGGCGATGGGAGGGAGGGGGGAGGGTTTAGCCAGGGGTGACGGGCGTTCAGTCGGCTCCCCTGGCCTCCATATTTGTCCCGGCTAACGGGCGCTAAATGTGGCGTTCGGGGTCGTGGGAACAACTCTAACATCTGTCTGATTATGCGTGTGTGTGTGTGTGTTTGTGTGTGTGTGTGTGTGTGTGTGTGTGTGCGGGTGGGATTCCGAGGTCATGACAAACCGGTTGTCGACGGTTCAGTTCCTGGGCCGCCCATCCGAGACGCCGCGGCGAGAATTGAGCTGTAATTACCTGAGATTGACGGCGCCGAGGTGGTAATTGGACGGCGAGGGCCGGCGGTGGCGAGGAGCGAGCGAGGCGACGGAGGCGCCATGATGTACGTCTCTTGGCTCCGCCCACTCCTCCCGTCATGACTGCTTGCTTCCCCGCGACCCCGGGGGAGGCGGGGGGGAGGGGACGGCGCCCAGAAATGGCGCCCTGACAATACGCGTCCAATTAGCAGCCGTCGGTGCAATTAGCCGACTCGTCTGATGTGATCCGCCTCATTAACGTGCGCACACACACACACACACACACACACACACACGGTCACACACACACACGTGCAAGTGAGGCGACTAAGGTTCATTTGATAAGTGAGACGATCTCAACCTCAGGGAGGGAAACGACATTTCCCCGGCGAAGAAGCACTGATATGCTAAGCTAAAAGAGGCGGCTTTTGATTGGTGGGATGACTTTTTACACCTAGGATCCTGTTGAGAGTTAAGCCCCGCCTCCTGCCACACCAACAGCTGTGATTGGCTGCACGCCGGGATGTTGGTGAAAAACAGGCCGCTAATTTAGCACTGGGCTAAATATGTTAGCGGCCTAAAATAGAAGCCTGTTAGCGGCCTGCTAACCGTGTGACCAAGCTCTCTGTGTGTGTGTGTGTGTGTGTGTGTGTGTGTGATGGAGCAGGTAGAGAACATTCTCCTGAATGCTAACAGCTAACCTCCTGCTTCTAGATCTCCACCTCATCTTCACTTCACACACACACACACACACACACACACACACACACACACACACACACATACACGTAAGGCCGGGTGATTGACAGGAAGTGAAGTTGTGGGGGTTTGGTGTCCAGCGCCATGGTGACAGACATCAGCTTTAACAGTCGTTGCTTGTGTGTGTGTGTGTGTGTGTGTGTGTGTGTGTGTGTGTGTGTGTGTGTGTGTGAGAGGAAGCAGGTGGAGAACATTCCCCTGAATGCTAACAGCTCACTTCCTGTCACCCCCTCCAGAAACAGGAAGTCGGAGATCCTCTACTCACTTCTCCTCCACCTCATCTTCACTTTGTCCGTCATCCACACACACACACACACACACACACACACACACACATGAACCAGCATGAACCCTCCCTCTGAGACGGCGGTGTAATCCCCCCCCCCTCCCCCGCCACCTCCACCTCCGCAGCATACCAATGTAATCGCCGCCGGACAAGAGCAGGTGGAATGTGTGTGTGTGTGTGTGTGTGTGTGTGTTGGAAGCTTCCGGACTGTAGCTCAGCCGCAGTGGGGGCGTCCGCTGGAGGCGACGGACGGAGGAACGGCCTTCCTCCTCCTCCGGGGAGGCGGGTGGAGGACGGAAAGGAGGGATGGGTGGCGAAAGAGAGGAATAACAGGAGGACGGCGGATTAGCGGCTCGCAGGGACGGCGTGCGGCAGGTGGAGGACGAGCGGCGCCGCCGGGGGCCGGCGATGCAAATGAGACGGCTCGGAGCGAACCAATCGACAGATCGCGGGGGGGAACAAAAAAAAAAGAAAAAAAAGGAGATGAGAATTGGAGGAAATGAGTATCCTGGGATTAAGGGTTGGATTTAATGGGCGCTCTAATGGGCCCGACGGCGTCCGTTACCGCCGGCAACCGGACAGGTTTATCATACTTGTGAATTCAAAAAAAAAAAAAAAAAAAAAAAAGGTGTGTGCGTGTGTGTGTGTGTGTTGGGGGGGGTGTAACATAAAAGCAGCGACCTGATTCGTGGGAGGACGGTTGCCATGGCGCCGCGATGGATCATACCGATTCGCCGACCCCCGGCGGCGATGCACTTTTTACTTTTGTAGTTTTGCTACCTCGCCGTCGAACTACAGGAAGTGTGAACAAGTTAGCTGTGCCGCGGTTGCCATGGTATCCAGTTCTCATTGTTGACATTCTGGTTTGTGTTTTTTTTTTGCCCCCCAGACATGATGATTAAAGATTTTTCCCAGTATTTCTTGTAGAGAAGCTAACGACTTAGCCAGCAGCGGTGCGCGAATGGGAAGCGCCCGGCCTCCAGGTCGCGGCGCCGCCGTTCTGGTGCAACCAGACGTTATTTTCCAAAACACTGCTTGGAAAGAACGGAAGGAACGGCCTCAGGCAGAGAATCTGACACCAGACCAGGAGAAAATCTGTAGATCTAAAGGGTTTTTGGTTCTTCAGCTACCCGTTGCGCTAATCTGATGGCGAAACATCTAGACAGTAGTGCTACATGAGTGTCTGTGTGTGTGTGTGTGTGTGTGTGGAAAGTGACTCCCAAATGTGAACATGATGGTGACATCATTCCTCCGTTTGTGTTTCATCATTAAATTTGATTTTTTTTTTTTCTTTTTGTTTAAAGCCGTAGCGCACGGACGCAACTTCCTAGCGCTGCTAGTTAGCTTGTCCGCTAAACGTGAAAGCCGCCCGCCCGCCACCGGGAAGTGACAGTCCGACCGACCGTTCCAGAGAATTCCTTTCCAGGTGGGAGTGTCAAGAGGGGGTCAAAGGTCAAAAGTGAAAGGTCAAAGGTCATGTGACACCACGCCCGTCCTGCGGCGCTAACATGAAACTCACTCTTCACAAGACAAGCGTCACATTCGAGTACAAACAGATTTGATTTCTGCCGCTCGAAGTTCATCACGACCTCCCTGAACACACACACACACACACACACGCGCTCAGACACGCTAACTGCTAGCATCCCTGTGACATCACTATCATTACCATCATGTTCTGCAAGAGCGTTCCTCAGGTTCTTTGAGGTTTCCGTCCACGTCAGCAAGGAATTTTTTATTTTTTTCCCCGCGACCTTGCTGAGAACCGCCAACGTCTGTATTTCCATTTTCCAACGCCGCCGCCGCCGCCGCCTCCCGGCACCTCACCGATAATTAAATATCAAGAGGGAACATTAACGTGCCTGATCATCACGTCTGAACATTAACCCGCGTCCCACGCCACTCACTTCCTGCCGCGGCGCAGGTCACGTTTATGCTAATCAGGTCACGTCCGAATGGCGGTCAAGATCGGGGGCGGGACGAGGAGGAGGAGGGGCCGCCATGTTGCAGGTGAAGGTTAGCGGCGGGTAAAAGATCCCCTTCCTGACTTTCCGACCTCACTTTCATGAGGTCATAAGCGAAAAGTAACCTGATTACCGCGCCTCCACCCGATTCGAAAGGAGAAACCGGCGTAACGGCTTGGGCCGTGTGAAAGAACTACAAACATGGCTCTGAATCTGTAGTCCAAACCTGACCTTTGACCCTTGGTCACGTGACACAGGTTTGGCTAAAGAAAACAGAAGGTTAGAGAATCACAACATTTGCAGAAACACGGCGCCGTTTCCTGGCGTGCACGGCGTACCGGAGCGTGCACGTCGTGCCGGAGCGTGCACGTCGTGCCGGAGCGTGCACGCCGTGCACTCCGGAGCATTCCGGAAAAGGGCAGGTGTGGAGGGGGGGGGGTGTTACAACATAAATACCACCATGAATAAAATATAAAGGCCAGGGGTTTACAGTGTTACTAAACTGTGTGTGTGTGTGTGTGTGTGTGTGTGTGTGTGTGTGTGCGCGTGTGTGTGTGTGTGTGTGTGCCAGGAGGCAGCCATCTTTGAATCTTCGCCCCGGTGGGATTTCGCCGCCTTCGGCCTGTCGGAGATGAGCGGCGCTTCTCCTCGCTGGATGTTTAATGTCTGAAAAATGTGTGTGTGTGTGTGTGTGTGTGTGTGTGTGTGTGTGTGTGTGTGTGTTCGGATGACATCATTTCTCCACTCGTGTTTCATCATTGGATTTTGATTTTCTTTTTGTTGTCAAAGCGGCGCAGGGAGCAGACAGAGGATGTCATCTTCACTACCATCTTCTAGTCAACGTCATCTGGATCATCTTCACCACCATCTTCATCCAACTCATCATCTTCTAACCATCATCACCATCTTGATCCTGGTGTCTCCTCATCATCATCTAACGATCTACATCGTCAATATCATCCTGAACACATCTTCATCTTAACCATCATCTTCATCCTCATCATCTTGATGACCCTTCATGGTCTTCATCATCATCATCGTCTTCATCCAACTCCTCACCAGCACCTTCATCATCTTCTAATCATCACCGTTCTCATCATCTCCATCACCATCATCAGAACATCTCCATCAATCATCTTCATCATCTTCATCACCATCATCTTGATCCCAAACATCATCTTCTCAATCATCTGCATCCAATCATCTTCATCATCTTCATCACCCTCATCTCCATCGCCGTGGCGACGAGAAGAAACCTCAGCTGACCACAGCCGGCCAATCACAGCTGTCCTTTCAAGGAAGGGGGCGGGGTTAAACCAGGACAGGACAGCTGTCACTCAAAGAGAAACGTCCAGATGTTCAATCACACCTTCATGAGTTCTCCATGGAGGAGAAGTAATGACTGTCTGTGGACCAGGAGGAACACGGAGAACATGGAGGTGGAGAACATGGAGGGAACCAAGGAGAACATGGAGGTGGAGAACATGGAGGGAACCAAGGAGAACATGGAGGGAACCAAGGAGAACATGGAGGTGGAGAACATAGAGGGAACCAAGGAGAACATGGAGGGAACCAAGGAGTACATGGAGAGAACCAAGGAGAATATGGAGAGGACCAAGGAGAACATGGAGGGAACCAAGGAGAATATGGAGAGGAACATAGAGAACATGGAGAGAACCAAGAAGAACATGGAGGGAAGTCAGGAGAACATGGAGGGAACCAAGGAGAACATGGAGAGAACCAAGGAGAACATGGAGGGAAGTCAGGAGACCATGGAGAGAACCAAGGAGAACATGGAGAGGACCAAGGAGAACATGGAGAGAACCAAGGAGAACATGGAGGGAACCAAGAAGAACATGGAGGTAACCAAGGAGAACATGGAGGGAACCAAGGAGAACATGGAGAGAACCAAGGAGAACATGGAGAACATTGAGGGAACCAAGGAGATCATGGAGAACATGGTGGGAACCAAAGAGAACATGGAGGTAACCAAGGAGAACATGGAGGGAACCAGGGAGAACATGGAGAACATGGAGGGAACCAAGAGGTACCAAGGCAGGAGAACCTTGACAGAACCTGAAGAGAGAACCAAGGAGAACCAAGAAGAACCCAAGCAGGAGAACATGGAGAACACCAGACGTTCTCCAGACGTTCCATCACACAGAACCGTCTCAGAACCTTCTGGGTTCTCCTGGCGGCTCCATCTTTCTCCTCCAACATGTGTGTCTGCAATGACCTAATTCTGTCAGATGAACCGCAACACACACACACACACACACACACACACACACACACACACACGCACACACACACACACACACACACACACACACGAGTTACAGGAAGGAGAAATAAAGTAAAAAAACAAAATAAAAGGAATAAATGAAGTGGAAAATAGAAAACAAAATAATGAAGAGATTATAAATAAATTCATTTAATACATGAAAGAAAAATAATGAGTCATTAAAGGAAATAAACGAGAAGAAAATCAGATAAAAATAAAGGCTTGAAATAAAACAAGAAAAGGAAAGAAATGAATGAACAAAGATTTGACATGAAATCGATAATTAGAATTTATAAAATTACTTAATATATACGTGAAATGAGAAACTAAACAGAAAATTACATAAAAATGATCGAAAGAAATGATAAAAGAAATTAATAAAACGAAAGTAATTGAACATAAAGCAATAAATATATTAGAAAAACAGATTAAATTAGAATAAATAGAATATTGAAGAAATGCTTGAAAGAAATATATAAAAGCAATTGAAAAATTTTTAAAATGATAACAATTAAGTGTTCTGAACATAAATCAATAAATATATTGGAAAAAGAGACAAAATTAAAATAAATAGAAAATGAAATAAAAAAAATGAAAATGAAAAGAAAGAAATATATAAAGGAAATTGAAATCAATAAATAAACAATACTTGACATGAAATCAATAAATAATTTAAAAAATGAAATAATAAATAGAAGTGTGAAATGAGAAAAATAAATTGAAAATGAAATAAAAAAAATAATTGCTTGAAAGAAAAACATAAAGGAAATAGAAAGCGATCAATAAATAAACAAAACAGATTAATAAAACAATAAGGTCATAGAACAAAAGTTAATAAAGAATATTTAAAATAATCAAAATAAAAAGAAAATGAAATAGCAATGCTCGTAATAAATACTAAAGTCCATAGAAAACAAACGAGATGCAACATGAAATTGATAAGACTGCGAAAAAAAAAAATCAATAAATAAATGAGTGAGAAATTAGAAAAATTAAAATATCCATTAATTTATAAATATATATTTATAAAAATGATGAGACAAAGCAACGAAAAACAAATAAACAAACCAGAAGGTGAAAACCCCGTAAACACCTCCGAGGCAGCGCTTCCACGCCTGCTTATGGATTTCCCGTTGATGTTTAAAAAAAAAAAGGTGTGTGTGTGTGTGTGTGTGTGTGTGTGTGTGTGTGTGCGCGCCTCCTCCCCCTCAGACGACGACGACGACACACCGCCGGCAGCAAACAACACAATTTACGGCGGAAAGAACCAGAACAAAAGGGGGGAAATAAATAAAGAACAAGCGTCGGGACGGACGGAGGAATGAGATTCACTCTGTGAGCTGCATGAAGAACGGAGGAGAAGCTGCACCTCCTCCTCCATCTTCTCCTCCACCTTCTCCTCCACCTTCTCCTCCACCTTCTCATCCATCTTCTCCTCCTCTCTGGACATCATTTACCCGCTAAGAGGGAGTATATCACTGTTTTCTGAGGGCTGGAGGATCAAAATGGCTCACTTAGCTAACTATGGAAGGTGTGTGTGAGTGTGTGTGTGTGTGTGTGTGTGTGTGCGCGCTGACACGCCGGTAATAACAAGATGAATGGTCTTCATCAGCAGATTAATCGCGGCTTCAATTTTCATTTGCGGGTGAGGGCTAAT
>NC_141308.1:13415000-13452500 GCF_037954325.1 Fistularia commersonii
ATAGTGCTAACGCTAATCCAGCGTTGCAGCAGCACAGCAAGCGCCTCGGAGCAGTAACTGAAAACGTGAAGAAGACGAACAGAACTGTAGCGTACGTGCTGACACACATACACACACACACACACACACACACACACACACACAAACCAGATTGGGAGCATTCAATTACCAATCTGGCTAATTTAATTTTCCCGGCTAATGAAAGGATGGAGGAGGCAGACGCTGCCGGTCAGTTAACCGGCTTTAACAAGTTAGACTAGTCCACCTCGCTACGGGGCGGGGGGGGGGGGGAATAAACCATTTCATCTGGTCATTTTCTACAAGTTCTCAACTAAATGACGATTGGACGTCGTAATGACTGACAGCTGAGCCTATGATTGACAGCTAGCTTGTGCAGGTTAAGCCCCGCCTCCCGGTGTAAACAGAGCATGAATCTCATCACAACGCAGCGCCGACTCCTCCGCCTGGAGAACCCGACCTCCTCCCAGCTCGCTCAGGGTTCTCGCGGCTCCGACTTGAAAGGCGGCGTGGAGGCCGGCGCCGCTCGCCAAGCGCCGGCGCCGGCCCTTTGAAGCTCGCCGGCCCGATAAGCCCCGGGAACTTTTTCCACCCGGATTCCGAGCGACTCAGATAACCGTCGACCTCCGGGCGCCGTTAACTAATTTTCCTCCGACACGTGTAATTCGCCACTCATGCCGGTATCTCACGGTCAGATTATGATGTGTATATGTGTGTGTGTGTGTGTGTGTGTGTGTGTGTGTGTGTGAAATCAGCTTATGCGAGTCGGCTCCCGGGGCCGCTTCCTGCAACCTCACCGCTCAGCGAAGGAGCGGCGGGAATGTAAACAAACGAAAAACAAGAAAACAACCCGACACTTAACTGACCAATGAGGGCGCAGCTTGTGAGCGCGCTCAGCTGCGGCACAAATAACCACCAAAAGTGAACAAACCAAAAGCGAGTTTTGTTTTGTTTTTTTTTTCCCGTCACACCTGAGGTGGAAGTATTTAAAGTCAAATCATGTGGCGGCGGCGCTTCCAGGAGAGCGTGTTGGTGCGTAAAACCGGAGGGATGTTCAAATTGGATGAAGCCGAACGGCGCCGATGTAGTGCGGCCATGCTGCGGATTTTGATGAGACCATGAGTTCCCGCCGCCGTGTGTCCGGGCGCCGGGCGCCGTGGCAACAATTTAAAAACAACCGTTTTCCAAATGGAGTTCTGCAGCTAGCTCGCTGTTAGCACGCTAGGGGCGTTCTGCATCTGTTACATCCATGCTAGCCATGTGCTAGTAGCATGCTAGGCTATCGTGTGGGTGCCGGTGTAACTTTTAAGGCCCGGTGATCTTCGACCAATCAGGACGCAGGTAACTGAAAAGGGGCGGAGCTAAACACGTGAAGACAGCTAAGCACACGCTAACGAGGCTTGACTGTTTTTGGACTTCGGGAACAAGACGGAGCACATGCAGAGCCTGGTCCACCACCTCCCGGTTCCCATGGTGACGATGGCGACTATTATGGGATGGATTTGAGAGCAGAGGCGATGCCACAAAGTTTAAAGAGTTTTGGAATGTGATTTTGTGGTAGAAAAATGCAGTCACGGCAGCAATCGCTCCCCGAAACACACCCATCCACACACACACACACACACAAAGAAACAAACATATACACACACACACACACGCACGCACACACTCACTCTCTCCGACCCCCTCGGCCGTACTCTTCACCCTCTGAAGTTGAAGCCAGTTATCAAACAGTGAGCTGAGTCAGACGGACGAGTCATCACCATCAGCGAGTACTCATGCTGTGTGTGTGTGTGTGTGTGTGTGTGTGTATGTGTGTGTGTGTGCGTGTGTGGATGGGTGAGTGTGTGGGTCATATGTGCGCTCATTAAAACTACATACTATACTGTGTAATATAACTAAATACTGCGCTATGTGCTATAGAAAGAAGGACACCATTTTGCTGGGTTCACTAACACACACACACACACACACACACGCAAACACACACACACAAATAAAGACACACACACGCACGCAAACACACACACACACGCACACACACACACACACACAAACACACAGAAATACGTTCATGGAATCAGGCATAGAAATACACAAATACATACATAGGGCACACACACACACAAATCAAGACACACATACGCATTCACACACACACAAACACACAATAAAAAAGACACACACATGCACGCGCAAACAAACACACGCGCTCACACACAATCAACACGAACACACTGTAGAAGCGCACAAATACATACATGGACCATGGACACACACATGGATAAAGACACACACACACAAAGGCACGCATGCATACATGTGTGCGAGCACCCACACACACACACACACACACACACACACACTCAAACATGTATACAGAAGCAGACATAGAAGCACAAAATATGCACATGGGAACACACACTCACACAAGCATACGACTGCACCACCCACCCACACACACACACACACACACACACACACACACACACACACACACACACACACACACAGATGTGTTATTATAAAATTCATCATGGCTGCCTGACACCGGCTTTCACATCCCTTCAAAATAAACCGATAACAAATCAATTAAAACCGCCACAAATGCAGTGTGTGTGAGTGTATATATGTGTGTGTGTGTGTGTGTGTGTGTGTGTGTGTGTGTCCCTCTCCACTCCCCCTCTATTACAAAAGCCTGGGACTTATAATGGGATAAATAAGGCACCTATTTTTACCCGCCTGTCACCGAGGTGACGACGCTCACGTACGTGGCTGCAAGCACGAAGCGCCGAAGAGCCGTGTGTGTGTGTGTGTGTGTGTGTGTGTGTGTGTGTGTGTGTGTGTGTGTGTGTGTGTGTGTGTCGGGTGCAGCAACGGCGGGAAATGGCAGGGAGTCCGAACGCCGCCCTTCGCCCGCTGCCAGTCCAGACGGAAGCGTCCGGACTGTTTATTCTTGTCTTGTGTGTTTCCCTCGCCCTCCAGCTACGTGTGTGTGTGTGTGTGTGTGTGTGTGTGTGTGTGTCCTCCTGTTTTCCATCAACAGCGCCCTGCCTGGCCTCGCTTCCCCTGCAAACACCTGCCCTACATCTGTCTCCGTCAGCTCGCTGCCACGCGGGTCATTTCCCAAAACTCCCCCCGTCCCGCCACCTGTTCGGCGTCCTGTCGGCGGCGCCGGGTCGAGGTTGCGTTGGTTTGTTCCGCTCTGTTCTTTAAAAAGCTCAAGTCTGGCAGGATCGGCAGAGAACACGGTGTCAAGCGGCGGGAGGAGGATGTATGTGTGTGTGTGTGTGTGTGTGTGTGTGTGTGTGTCCTCTCCAATATTTCATGATTTGTTGCTGATTAATTCACATATATTTAATCCTGTGTTTTGGAACCATCTACTTCCTGGTACTGTGTGTCCCGGAAATACCGTGCACACACACACACACACACACACACACACACACACACGCACACATACACACACACATATAAATATATACATATGAATGAATGAATATTACAAGAAAAAAAAAATCAAAATGTATACAGCGAGTTCGCTAATACCGCATTATTATTGTGATTATTATTTTTAATTTATGATTGTTAAGATGATTATGATTTATACTATAAACAAATTCTATTTAATCAGAATGCTGCTACTATTCAAATCAAAATATTGTTACAGATATATTCTCTACTACTACAACTATTAACAAAGTTATTCCTTCATTATTTGTATTACGACTATTAAAAATAAGAATAACATCAATAATTATTGGAACCTACTGTTATTTTGGTAAAATATGATAAAAATCCCTATTTTATCTTCATTTTCTTGTCATTTTTTTCATTCATATTACTGTTTTGGTTTCTGGTCCAAAGTAATCTAATTAAAATAAAATAAAAAAACAATGAACAAAGGTCAAGCTGCCGGACGAGAGTCCTCTGGCGCCCCCCGCTGGCCGGAGGGTGAATTGCACCGCCTGCCTAACGAGCTTAACGAGCTTGCGCCGGCTCACCTGGCGCGGCATCTTCCTGGAGAAGCTCCAGAGCCACTCATTATTTTCCAGGCTGCTCCGGAACAAACCGGACCTCCTGCTTCCCTTTCTTCTTCTTCTTCTTCTTCTTCTTCTTCTTCTTCTTCTCCTCTTTCATTTGTTTCTTTAATGTGACGCTTCGGAGGCGAGCCGCGGACGGTGTCATTAATCAAACAGCGGGTACACCTTCTACTTCCTGGATCAGCTGATCATTTCCCGATCAATATTAATGTATCCTACTTCCTGTTGAGGAGGCTGCAGTACCACTGTGTCGCCACTAGGGGCGCACCTGCATCTCCCAATACACCCATCTCTATGTGGCGGTTAGCTCGGGGATGCTAATTGCTGGGTCTATCGCCGTGACAACGAGCTAAAATTCAGAACCACCAATTTTTACACATCTGGAAACTTTTTTTTGATGTTCCCGCAAGGTTACGCCGGCGTGCGGCGTGGCGAGGCCGCCGCCGCCGCCGCCATCTGATCCCTGCCGTGGTAATTGAGGTCATGTGTCTGACAGTAGAAACTCACACCAGAGCCGGCGTGGCGAAGAAAGTGCCATTAATCACAGAGACAAGGCATCGTGGCGACACACACACACACACACACACACACACACACACACACACACACACACACACACACAGGGGCTAATGAACTGTGGCGATGTCAGTCCACGCACGGGACTTCCACAAATATGACATCAGGGGACTGTCGTGTGTGTGTGTGTGTGTCTGTGTGTCTGTGTGTGTGTGTGTGTGTGTGTGTATATAAATGGCGGCTCAGAATTTGCAGCTCAAGCAGAATCTTCAGGAAATTTCCAAGTCCTCCTTCTTCTTCTTCTTCTTCTTCTGCTTTTTGTTGTTTGTGTTTGAGTGACGTCGCTCGTTTTAGGCGACGGCGTCATGTATTTGTTTGTCAAGGATTCATCAGGCCGCCGCCGCCGCCGCCGCCGCCGCCGTTCCCCGTCTGTTCTCGCTCTCTGCGCTTTGGCTTTCCTTCTTCTCTGATTTTGAAACGGATTCCCCCCCTCGTCGGTGCCTCGGTTTTAAAACCCTCTCCTTCGATCACGACGGCGAAGGTAAATAAAACATGTGGCGCCGAAGGTCTTATTTTGAAAGGGGAGGAAGTGATGTCATCGGCCGTGCTGGCGCTTCGCGTCGGACGACATCGCTGAAATCTTCAAATATTCAGTGTGTGTGTGTGTGTGTGTGTGTATATCAAGGTGTTTAGCCTGGTGCTAACCTGGGTGTGCTAAACACGCTTGTGTTTGACCTCATTCATTCATTCATTAGCGTCCCGGCGTGAAACCAATCACAGCTGTTGGTGTGACAGGAGGCGGGGCTTAACCCGCCAATCAACATCATCCCGCCAATCAAAACCCGTCTCTACCCGCCGCCGCATAACATTGTAATGATATGAACTTTGTAGATGGTGCTCTGATTAGGCTTTACAAACTATAAGACTTCTTTTTAAATCAAGATTTGAATTCAGTCAATCAATCAATCAATCAATCAATCGATCCTGGATCCATCTGAGGTTCCAAACCTGCACCTTAAACCCCCAACAGTTGTGTTTTGTCTTGAAAATCCACCAATCAGAGCTACTAGTGGGATCATGGCGCCCCATCCAGGGCGCCGCAGGAGGCTCCGCCCCCCGCAGGAGGCTCCGCCCCCTCCCCCCGTCTGAGGATGGATTGTTGACTGTCTGACCCGTGCGGCGCAGAGGTCCAGGCCATGGATCATCCAGGTCTCCTGTGAGCTCATTACTGCCTCCTAAAGGCTGGCTCGTTTCCCTCAGGCTCCGCCCCCTCCACCCCCATTAGCCCGACCGCCGCAGCATGCTAAGCTTCTGTGACGTCAACCGCCACATCGGCGCCGAGGGTCACGTGACCTCACGGCGCCACGGAGATATTTCCTCCCAGACGCGCAGGATTCTAATGCGCGCTTGCTACGTTTTGTTTTAAATGCAGCTTTCAATGTATTCATGCTAGTGGAATCGGTTGTAGCAGCTTCGCTAGGTTTAATTAGCTAAGCTAATTAAATGCTAATTAGCAAGATTTTTTTTTTGAGAGTATTTGCAGCATTTTTAAACTCATTTGCAAAAAAATGTCTGACACCTCTACACAGATGTGAAAAATTCTGTAGTCGCATTTACATGCTAGTGTGCTAATATCTGGCAGATTAGCAATAATTCAGTGCTAATTCGCAACATTTGTAAACAATTTTTTCAATCATTTGGAATCCGTTTTGTATGAATTTGTAACATTTCAAAACAAATTTGCATCTTTTTGCGAACCATTTTGCAACCGTTTTAAACAAGTTACAACAAATTCACAATGTTTTTCAACTAAATTGTAGCTTTTTTCTAGTCATTTGCAATATAATAATTTTAGACAATTTTGCAACATTTTTAAACGGATGTGCTTCATCGTCACACAGATGTGTGTTTTCACAATTCTGATGTCACATTTTCATGCTAGTGTGCAAATATCAGGCGGCTGCAAATAGATTAGCAATAATTCAGTGCTAAGATGCAACATTTTTAAACAAATTTGCAATGTTTTTTTGAAAATAAGTTGGTTTTTACAGTCATTTGGAAACCTTTAGTCTGAATTTGTAACATTTCCAAAAAAATTTGCAACAGTTTTAAAAACAATTGACGACAGCTTTATACCATTTAGCAACTTTTTAAAATGAATTCACAGTGTTTTTAAACAAAATTGCGGCGTTTTATACTGATTTACAATATTTCTAAACATTTTTAAACTGATGTGCTTCACCTTCACAGCATTCTGATGACACATTTGCATACAAGTGTGCTAATTTGAGGCCGCTTCAAATAGATTCAAAATAATTCAGCGCTAATTTGCTATATATTGAAACCAATCTGCAACGTTTTTAAACTAAATTGCAACGTTTTTTTTACACATTTGCAACATTTTCATACATTTACACTGAATTCTGATGCGTGTTTCCCACGCTTATGTTCTGGTTCTCACCATTTTCATGCTATTGTGTGAAATCGTAGCAGCTTTACATGGATTACAACTCATTTAATACTGATTTGGAACGTTTTAAAACCAATTATTGACATTTTTTTAAACTGCTTTGCAAACATTTCGCACTCATGCGCAACACTTTCAAAGTCCTCTTAACTGTGTCAAGTGGCTTTGCAACTTTTGTGGTTGCATGGCAACGTTTCTAAACCAGAACAGCTGGGTGTCCTTGGTGTCTGCTGAGTTTTCATGTGGATTTTCAATGTTTTTATGTTAAAATCTGTGACAGCAGCAAATAGGTTCGCAGCATTTATTGATTTCTACCAATGGCTTCTTGTTTCCATGGGACTTTGGTTATAGAACGCCCCCCCACCGACATGCAGGAGACCGGTGTTTTGCAAAATTTAGTTTTTCTTCCATTTGAAATCATTTTTCAACATTTGGACCCCGTCTCAAAGCTAACCATACAGCGGCTATGCTAACCTGGAGCATCTTTACTAACCGGCTGCATCTCTGTTAATGTGCAGCATCTTTGCTAATCTGCAGCATCTTTGTTAGCCTGCAGCATCTATGCCAACTTGTAGCATATTTGCTAGCTTGCAGCATGTTTGCATACTTGCAGCAGCTTTGCTAACCTGCAGCATCATTGCTGATCTGCAGCATATTTGCTAGCCTTCAGCATCTGTGTTCACTGGTGGCTAACCTGCAGAAGCTCTGCTAATGTGGAGCATCTGTGCTAACCTGCAGCGTCATCGTTGATCTGCAGCATACTGTATTTCCTAGCCTTCAGCGCCCTTGTTCACTGGCAGCATCTTCGCTAACCTACAGGACCTGAGCTAACCTACAGCATTTTTGTTAGCCTGCAGCATCTCTGCTCTTCTGCAGCATCTAAGCTAAGCTGGAGTATCTGTTATGTCCCACAGTGTCTTTGCAAATCTGCAGCATCTTTGCTAACAAGAACCATCTTTGCCAACCTGCAGCCTTTTTTACTAACCTATAGCGTCTCTGCTAGCCTGCAGCCTTCAAGCTAACCATCAGCATCTTCCCGGCACTTTGCTGCTTTGTTTTTCGAAAACGTCCGTCCTGAGCAAAGTTCACAACCGAAGAGAAACCAAAGTGAAGATTCGCTCCAGAGACCGAACGGATCATTTCCCACCCGCAGGAAACCAAACAAATCACTAAACATCTGTTTCGCTGAAGAGCAGAACACTGCCGTCCCTCACCACTTCCTGCTGGGGAACCAAGGAACCACGGGGGAGAAGCAGGAAGAAGGAGGGGCTGTCCTCGGACAAAGTGAGCTAAGTTTGGAAAAATAAAAATCAGGAAATAGAGAAGAGCAGCGGAGTAGAGAGCAAAAGGCCAAGAAACTGGAGACTAGATTACGCTAAAACACACCATGTGGAGAATTGTTTTGTGCCGTTCTGTTGACACCGCCGTTGCAGAGGCCTAGCTTAGAATGGGGTTAGCGTCGCAGCGCTAGGATGCCATTGCTGGCACAGGTTGCACGCTAACATTTTCATTGTTTGCGGAGAGGACAATAACAGATGCAGCATGCTGATACCGTCGGAGGGAGATCAGCGGGGAGCGACGGCGGAGGAATACCAGCGCAGGATGGGTTCATTAGAGAGGCGCTAATGTAGCTCCCGCGCAGCGTCCCTTTGGATCAATGAGGGAATCGGCCGGCGAAATGAATCGTCGCGAGTGTTTTGCGAAGCTGTGCGCCGGGGAAAACCCGAGGTGCTAATGGGACGCTAACAAGACACTAACCGAATCGCTCGGCCTAAAACACCATCGCAAACATGAAGCACCGGAATCACTTTGGCAAGAGACGATCAAGAAGGCATTAGCGACACCGGAGATCCCGCTTCGGTTAGCATCTAAAAGCATACTTGTTCCAGAGGCTCGAAGGGGCAACTCTTGCACAAGGTGTCCCTTAACTTATCACCGCCAGTCCAAAGTCAAACCAACAACTGAGGAGTCATGTGATCAGGGGCCAGGAAGTCCAACTTCCTTCGGAGGAGGTACCAGGGAGAAGGTCTAGCAGGTCCTACCTTTGCTGATGTCCTGGTACTCCAGCCACAGCTGCCTCTGGACCTGCTTGTTGGGGTACCAGATGGTGCAGGACTCCTGGAAGCCGTAGACCGCCTCCTGCACGTAGTGGTTCCCGAACTCCCGCAGGATGGCGACGAAGTCGGAGCGCTGAGTGGCGCCGTCCAGGGAGTGGATGGCCGAGCTGAAGGCTGCGGGAGGAGGGAGCCAATCAGAACGCTCGGAAGACGACCGCCACGGAAGTCACTTCCTCTGCACCTGATACGACGGCACTCGGGTCAGGAGTTTCTGACAGGGGACCTGTCACATGGTAAGTCATGTGACCCATCGTGACTCGTCGACTGACCCGTCAGGTGATGACTTGTCATGTGACACGTCATGTGACCTGTCATTTCACCTGTCAGGCGGGTCATCATGTGGCTTGTCATGTGACCCGCTGTGCAACTCCACGTGACCGTCATGTGACTCGTCATTTCATTACATCACGACGTCATCCAATCGGATTCCCGAGTCTCTCTGACCCTCTTGTAAATATTTCATCTCCATTCGCTCCAACGGGAGAACATCTCGGGTCCCACGCCCACACACACACACACACACACACACACACACACACACACACACACACACACACACACACACACACACACGCATGTGCGCACATACACATGAACAAAAAGGCAGATACATTTTCATCGAATGAGACATCCATCAGAAAATATTCCCTTTAATCTGCGAGCCGGCGGCGGCGGCGGCGGCGGCGGCGGCGCCACGTTGCCCCTCAGAAGAAGACTAAATACCTCTCCTCAGTTATCTGGCCGTGTGAAGTTTCCACGGCGACGGCTGTCAGAAGGCGTTGGTCCTGCCACGGATGCCGGGCTTTGTGATACGTGACGGGCTTTCAGCCGAGGAAGACGAGGGACGAGGAATCAAACGGCGATTGTTGGGCGGCCGGCGTCTCTTTGTCTTCTCTTCCTGTTCCCCTCGGCGCCCGCCGGCGTCCCGCCTCGTCCGTCCGTCTCAATTTGTCTCAGCCGCCGCTCGCCGCTGACAGCCGCGCTTTGCTCGCCAAAACGGTCATTTAGCGTCCGGCGAGGAGGAGGGAGATGTTGGTGGAAGGTGCGGAGGTTCTCAGGAGGTCATTGGAACCGGGATGAGGTTCCTCAGGGGTTAAAGTGTGGAGAGGAGAGGGGGCGGAGCCTACTGGGATTGGCTCCGCCCCCTCCCTCAATCCCAGAGCTCCATCAGGGTCACGTTAGCCCCCGTAAGCCATCTTTGTTTCGGGCTAATGGGAAGTGGACATCGAACCCGAAAATGCTACGCTAGCTCGGTCCGCCCGGTGAGGTGAGAGGCCGCGATTGGCTGTTGGGTCGAAGGGGAGGGGCGAGGGGGGCGGGGCTTACCTTGCGAGAGGACCCATTGGTTGAGCTTGACGTGGTAGAGGACGGAGCGCAGGCTCCAGTGCTGCACCAGCGGGTAGCCGGACACCTCGCTGTAGTTCACCATGCCTGCAACAGCGGCACACGCGCATGATTATTATGGGATGCCGTGCGACACCTGGACGGCCGCTGAGGGATGTCGGTGCGGCGTTCGCGCCACATCAAAAGCCGGCGAGAACTTTACCGTATGAATATAAGATGACGCGGGGGGGGGGGCGATCAAAGCGCCGCGGAACACGCCGCCTAGCCGCCACGGGGGAAGGCGGGCGAAGGGTGGCGAGGCGCGGGGGAAGCGGCGTGTTTGGTTTGTCGGCTGACATTTCGGCGCCGCAGCCGCGGGTCGGGCGCCGCCGTTCGTAGGATAAATATCAAACATGGGTGGTTTCACGGAGAGCGCGCCGCGGGAGATGGGGCGGAGTACGTCCTCCATGTTAGCGTTAGCGCCTGAGGCTCTGGATGCATCTGCTGATTTGTCAGTCAATCAATAAATCAATCAGAAGATGTCACCTGAGGACGGCGCCAAAGTCCCTCCGCCATCTTTGTCCCTGCTTGGCTGTTAGCAAAGCCCAGTTGTTCCCATTGGGTTACTTTATTAGCTGTTAGCTAAGCTCAAACATTCCCATTTTGTTGCACTATTAGCTGTGGCAAAATTCAAGCATTCTTATTGGGTTTCCCTATTAGCTGTTAGCAAAGCTCAAGGTTCCCATCTGGTTTTCTGATTAGCTGTTAGCTAAGCTCAATTGTTCCCATTGGGTTGCCCCGTTAGCTGTTAGCTAAGCTCAAATGTTCCCATTCTGTTGCACTATTAGCTGTTGGCAAAATTCAAGCATTCTTATTGGGTTTCCCTATTAGCTGTTAGCTAAGCTCAAATGTTCCCATTCTTTTGCCCTATTAGCTGTTAGCAAAGCTCAAAGGTTTCCACTGGGAATCAATATTAGCTGTTAGCGAAACTCAAACATTCTCCTACTGTGCCCCCATTAGCTGTTAGCGAAGGTCAACTGGACGCTGATAGTGGAAGCTTAATTGTTCCCATTCTGTTGCCCTATTAGCTGTTAGCAAAGCACAAGGTTCTCATTAGGTTTTCAGGTTAGCAAAGCTCAAAGGTTCCCATAGGGTTGCCCCATTAGCATTTAGCTAAGCTCAAATGTTCCCAATCTTTTGCCCTATTAGCTGTTAGCAAAGCTCAAAGGTTTCCACTGGGTTGCAATATTAGCTGTTAGCGAAACTCAAACAGTCTCATTCTGCGCCCCCATTAGCTGTTAGCGAAGCTCGATCGGATGCCGGGCAGCCAATGGTGGTCCGCTGATGACGGCGTCAAACATCCGAACCTCTGAGAAACAACGGCGAGGAGCGGCGCCGCTGTCACTCCGCCATCTTTGATCCCGACGGGCGGAACCCATGAGCTGTTAGCAAAACAGCTAGTTGAACAAAACCGATCTTCTTAACGAGATTTAATCCCGGAAACAAAATGAAAACATAGCACTTAGCCTCAGCGGCTAACTAGCCGGCACCATCTTTACGCTAGCAAGAGATGAACTCATCAATTAACGCGCTAATTGAACAATTAACAAACCATGAAATCCCAACAATAGCGAGCTATAATGCTAACAGCTTATGCTACGTTTTTAGCCACCGCCATTCAATCCAGGGGGGGGTTCGATGGAGAACACGCGCCGCCGGTTGCAAGCCCCGCCCCCCCCGATGAAGAGGAGGCCTCATTTTCTCGTTACTTACAATAACCAATGCCGCCGCCGCCGCCAACCGCACTTCATCTTCCCGCTGAACTTTAACGCCAGCTGTAATGAAATACTGCCCCTCCCGCCCCTCCCGCCCCGCCCCCCGCCATCTTTCCCGATAAGTGTCGGCGCCGCCGAATCCCCGGATCACGCCTTCCACGTTAACATCGCTTATATTAGGTCACAAGCGGCGCCGGCGAATATAAATCATCCCATCTCCCGTGGCAACTGGAAGCCAGAGCGCCGTCGCCGGCGGCGGGATTACAGCCATACATCACTGTGACCCCCCCTCACACACACACACACACACACACACACACACACACACACACACACACATAGAGCGCATCCTGATCCAGAAGGTGTCGAGATAATGCTTGTAACTGTGACACGTATCCAGCAGGAGTGTGTGTGTGTGTGTGTGTGTGTGTGTGTGTGTTGGTGTCTCAGTGTGTGTGTGTGTGTGTGTGGGGACGATAAACAGAGATAGAAGAGAAAGACAAGGGGACGGCGATGGCGAGTTAAGCGTATTCATGAAAACAGGAAGTGGAAATGCAAAACGCCGCTCGGACGGCGGCGGCGGCGGCGTCCAGGAGGCCGACGTCTCCTCCTGTGATTGTCTCCTTATCGGTGTTTACAGACGGAGGCTGAGGGTTGGCGGGGAGGCGAAGGACGCCGTTTTCGCCGCGGAATTCCAAATCGGCGCCGCGGAAACACGTGGCGGCGCCACGTATCCCGCCGCCGCGAGCGCTACGCTAACGGGACGGACGCTCGGCGGCGGTGACCTCGCTTGTTGCCACGGTAACGGCTTCTCTTCGGTACGTGGACGAGGAGGCGCGTGTCATCGGACTGACGTGCACGTGGGCGGGGAGGGGGCGGAGCCTGTGTGGGACGGAGAGGGAGGCGGGGTTTGACGGGGGGGGCAGCTGTCAATCATGGAGATATCAAACCTCTGAGACACACCTTTAGAACCTTCAGGGAACTGAGAGAACGGGGAGAACCAAAGGGAGAGGACGTGGAGAACCCAGGATGGAGAACATGGAGAACCCAGGGTGGAGAACTAGAAGAACCTAAGGTGGAGAACATGGAGAACTCTGGCAGGAGAACATGGAGAACCAAAGGGGGAAAACATGGAGAACTCTGGCAGGAGAACATGGAGAACCTAAAGTGGAGAACATGAAGGACCCAGGGTGGAGAACATGCAGGACCCAATCAGGAGGACATAGAGAACCCAGGATGGACGACATGGAGAACCCAATCAGAAGGACATGGAGAACTCTGGCAGGAGAACATGGAGAACCTAAGTGGAGAACATGGAGAGCCAAAGGGGGAGAACATGGAGAAGCTAAAGTGGAGGACCCAATCAGGAGGACATGGAGAACCCAGGGTGGAGAACTAGAAGAAACTGAGGTGGAGAACATTGAGAACTCTGGCAGGAGAACATGGAGAACCCAGGATGGAGAACATGGAGAACCCAGGGTGGAGAACTAGAAGAACCTAAGGTGGAGAACATGGAGAACTCTGGCAGGAGAACATGGAGAACCCAAGGTGGAGAACATGGAGAACCCAGATGGTAGAAGGTGGAGGCTCCACAGAGCAGGTTCCTACATGTGAGAACTTCAGGTTCCAGAGTTCACAGTAGGAAACCAGAGCTCTGTCAGGATCCACATGAAATCTGCTGGAGCTCATAGTTTCTCCACCTCCAGACATGGATGGATGGACTCTACACACACACACACACACACACACACACACACACACACACACACACACACACACACACACACACACACACACACACCCTTCAACATCATTTATCCCCTCTTATGGGACAAAACACCCTCCCTGGCCTTCCTTTTTTTTTTTTTTTTTTTTTTTAAAATAAATTATGATAAATTATTCTGATAAATTATGCTTCCCAGGATTAATTAGCATTCTTGTAACTCTATTTTTCAAAAAAAAAAAAATCAAAAATAAAAAATCTAAACTTTAATTTCTTTGATATGGAGCGACAGGAGAAGCGTTTACCGGAGAAAATATGTGAAATGAATAAATAGAACTAAAATCAATTAACAGCAAGCATCTTGTTACGGCGTGAAGCAATTAACACGCGAGTTAAATGTAAGAACGGGGAAAAAATAAGGTTTTGCTCGTATTTTGACAGTTTTGTCCGATTTATTTTAAATAAACTTGCATTTACAGCGACTCTTAAAGGGATACACGCATCCTCACACGCAAACAAATGGCTAATTCATTAATAATCTTAGAAACGCACTTGAACTTTGAGTTTTACGTGCAATTTTTTATGTGTATATTTATTGATTGAACCTCCTCACACACACACACACACACACACACACACACACACACACACACACACAGGTAGGCAGCTGCTAGCTTAAATCCGCGCTGCTCACTCTCGAGGCGTCTCCCCAGGCCGGCCGCTGTCTGTCGGCTCGAATTAATACCTGGACGCCGGCGTTCCGCGGAGGAACAGCTGTTTCTGTCACGTAGAACCGCAGAACCGGAGAACCTCAGCGCCCCCGCGGCCCCCTGCTGGCCAAACTTATGGCTGCAGGTATCATTTACATGGGGGTTCGTGCTTTTAGGCAAATTAGCGGGATTGAATTGATGGAATACGGGATTAAAAACCAATAAATGGGATTAAAAACAAACGCCGAATGAAAGAGGCGGTGACGAGGATTCGGAATCAGTGCAGCTTCCTGTTCTTTCACACTCGAAGAGGAAGCACCGCAAAGAAGTGTCTTAAATTGATAGTTTTCTGGATGGAGTTCAGTACAGCTTCCTGCGGGTGGGCATCTCACCCGTGTCGGGTTCTGTTTGGAGGTTCTCCATGTTCTCCGCCAATGTTCTCCAGGTTGAACCCGCCTCTGGGCTCAATGTCAGCTGATCAGGATCAGAAGCGAAGAGAACGAACGACCGAACGAGTTGACGTTCTCCGGTTCCTGCGTGGAACCGGAGTTCCTGGATGGTTCTGTGAACTACACTGCCAACAACAATACATGTCACAGCAAAACACGGCGCCGCAGTCGAGGGAAAGTCGATCGAGTTCCCCGGCGCGGAACCGCCGGAGGGGTTCCCGGGGGAACCGGAGGAACGTCGATAAATTCCTGGTAAACAGGAAGTGGACACGGTGTGCGTCTGGACTGTACGTTCACAAAGACGTCGTAGGCTACCATCGGACGGGTTCCCTCGGAGAACCTCCGATAAATAATGAACAAGTAGCTTCCTCTGCGATCCATCTTCGCTCCACTTCCTGTCGGACGCTCGGACAGGAAACGAGCTGTTTTTCTTCCCTTCCTCCCTCCTTTCAACACCAATTATCCACATGGTTCCTTCCAGGTGATCAATCCAGGTTCTCCTCTAGAACCTCACCGCCTCCCGGGAAGGTTTCTGCCACCGAATCCCTCCGAACCCTCCTGAGGAAGCCCTTAACTCCTCCGGAGGAACACCTTCTCCCGCCGGCGTCCCTGGAAGAGTCCAATTACCGAGCGGGGGGGGAGTTGAAGGTCTGTTTCGGTGAGAATCTGATCAGGAGGTGAAAACACCTGGCGGCAGAAAACAGCGGGGGAAAGTCGACAATGAGTGGAGAGCGTAGTTTCTTCTTCTCCCCTGGATGGAGGGCGGCCATGTTAGCCGGTGTTCTCCGCGAGGTGCCGGTTCCTCAATTTCCGAGGCAATTTTCTTCTCTTGGTACTTTCTGTTCTTCTGTTAGAAGTCATAAAATCACATCCTTAAAGTTTCTGATTTGATCTGAGACGCCGCTTTTGTAAGGACCACGACGGCGATCGGCTTTCCCGCCGACCGCGACGACCTGCCGACGCCCTTCCAAAGCCGGCCAAATCCCTCGCAACACCGTGCCGATGTCTCGCCAGCATTCTGGCGATGCTAGCAACACCATGCCAACGACCCGCAAACGACCTGCCAATGGCTGCTAATGCCGTGGTAAAGCTCAAGCAACGCCCTTCCAACAACCTGGCAATTCTCTTCAAACACCTGCCAATACCTGTCCGACGACTTGGCAACGGCCTTCCGATGCCCCTTCAATAACCTCCCGATACCCTTCCCGCAACTCGGCAACGCCCTTCCAACTAGCTCATCAACATCCTGTCAACAATCTTCCGACAACCTGGCAATGTCCTTCAAACGACTCGACGACACCCTTCCAACAAGTTGGCCATGACACTCCAACAGCCCCCCAAAAACCCGCCAACCGCTTTCCAACAACTAGGCACAGACTTCCAACAACTCAGCAACACCCTTCAAAAAACTCTGCAATGCCCTTCCAACAACTTAGCCATGACCGCCTTCCAATAAACCCGACAACTCGGCAACGCCCTACCATCAAATTGCCAATGGCCTTCCAACGGCCCATTAACACCCCGGTAACACCAACCGACAGCCTGGCAATACTCTTGGAACAACCGAGCAATAACCTTCCAATATCCTGGCATTGCCCTTCAAACAACTCAACAGCCACTTTCAAACAACTTGGCAACACCCTTCCAACAACGTGGCAATGCCCTTCCAGCGCCCCCTCAATAATCTGCCAACCTTCTTCCAACAACTAGGCAATGACCTTCAAAGACCTGGCGACACCCTTCCAAAAACTCAGCAATGACCTTCCAACAACTTGGCCATGACCGCCTTCCAACAAACCCGCCAAAAACTCGGCAACGCCCTACCAACAAATTGCCAATGGCCTTCCAACGCCCGAATAACAACCTGGAAACCCCCCAGCCTGGCAATACCCTTGGAGAAACCAAGCAATACCCTTCCAATATCCTGGCATTGCCCTTCAAACAACTCAACAGCACCTTTCAAACAATTTGGCAACACTCTTCCAACAACTTGGCAATGTCCTTCGAGCAACTTAGCAATGTCCTTCGAGCAACGTGGCAATGCCCTTCCAACAACTTAGCAATGCCCTTCCAGCGCCCCCTCAGTAACCTGCCAACACACTTCCAACAACTTGGCAATGGCCTTCCAGCGCCCCTCCAACAACCTAGTAACACACTTCCAACAATCTGCCAATACTCTTACAACAATCTTCTTGTGTGTGTGTGTGTGTGTGTGTGTGTGTGTGTGTGTGTGTGTGTGTGTGCGCAGTTGCCCAAAGGTCAAGATCAGACCTGCAGACTGACAGGGAGAAAATAAAAGGGGAATGAAACTCCCTGTTAGCTTAAAGTCAGGGAGCCCCTCAGCAGCCTTCAGGAGCGCAGACACACAAACACCAGCTCGCGCACCGACGCACAAAACCACTTCCCCCTGCGCCCGGCGGCGGCGGCGGGGGGGTTCGCATATCTGCAAACCTGCGATTCATTTTGCAAACAAGCGCCGCCGCAGACGGATGAAGCAGAAATCTCACGGCGGAACGACGGAAGGCGCCATTTGGAGGGAAATCTCACCGGCTGTTCGGCGCCGCGGTTACGTAACAGACGGCGAGAGCGTAGGAATATAGAAGAAGGAAGAGGCAAACATCCGTCCGTCTGGGGAACGGGACGGAAATTTGGGACGCGTGGCTAGCGACGCCGCTTTCCAAAACACAATCCAGGAAGTAGAGTACCAAAGAACTACATTTCCCAGCACCCACAACCCCAGATGCATTAGCATAATAATCCCAAATAACTTCAGGCGAGTCTGTTTACAAATTCCACCTCCGAGGTGTGTCGTTAATAAGTTATTACAAGAAAAAAAACAAAACCTGCGTCATTATCGTGTAATTATCGTGTAATTATCGTGTAATTATCGTGTAATTATCGTGTAATTACACGACGCCACGGCGAGATCCACCCCGAGCGGCGGGTTCGACGGAAACAGCCGGCGGCCGTCCAATAACGATGGCTTTGGGGGGGAAGAAGGAGGGTGTTTGTTATTTTAGCCGCTTCTCTAAAAGAAGATTCATGGGTGGGGGGGCGTTAGCGGGCGCCCAGGTAGGGAAGTAATGTTACGCCTCATAGAAGCCCATTAACTAGTCCGGCCGCCGCTCCATTTCACTCTCCAATAAGTTGGGGAATGAATGATCTGCATGGGGGGGAGAGAAGATGGAGGGAGGTGAAGAGCATTAATGGAGGCCGGGTGAAAGTCTACGTCCGGGTTCGGGGTTCCAGGAAGCGTCCCAGGAAGGGGCCTGTCAATCAAACTGATGTCTGCTGGCAGGGAGGGGGCGGGGCTTAACCTGGAGGGGGGCGGCTGTCAATCAAAGAGACGGCCAACCGGTAAGCCTCTTATTCACGACTTGAGTGAACCTGCTGACGGCAGGAGAACAACGGACATGATTGGCACCTTCGAGGTCCTCTGAAGGTTCGGACCCTTCCTGGTGAAGCTCCGCCTCCGAGGGAACGTGCTGATGAAGCCGAACCCAAACAAAGATGTCGGAGGACGTCTTGGGGAAAAACAAGTGGCTTCCGGAGTGTCTGGACGGCGCAAACACACCGAGGGCAGTCGCTAACCATTAGCCTAGCGGAAAAAGAAAAGGGGCGGGGCCAAAGTCGGCCGTTGGGTCGCTCTGCGGGGGCTGGAACATCTGGCGATGACAGAATGAGTTCACGTGGTGCTTCATCTAGACCGGGTCTCCAAATTCCTAATTTGGCGGTTTGACGGTTACCGTGGCAACCTGGCGACATGAGCCAATGAGAAGCCTTCACTGTTCCGTCAGCAGAGGCGGGGCTTCATTGGCTGACAATCACAGCGTCAGCTGTCAATCACAGGATCAGCTGTCAATCACAGGATCAGCTGTCAATCATGGGTCCAGCTGTCAATCACAGGGTCAGCTGTCAATCACGGGTCCAACTGTCAATCACGAGGTCAGCTGTCAATCACAGGGTCAGCTAACAATTACAGGGTCAGCTGTCAATCACGGTCCAGCTGTCAATCACAGGGTCAGCTGTCAATCACGGTCCAGCTGTCAATCACAGGGTCAGCTGTCAATCACAGGGTCAGCTGTCAATCACCTCTCACCTGCTCATTCACAACTTCAGGCATTTTAAAGCCTTCAATGAACCTGATCACTGCTTTAGGACTGAACACAGAGAACCTGGAGAACCTTCTCAGACTCCGAGGCTCAAATTGGGTCACAGGAGAACTTTTCAAACGCAAGCAAAAGTGTGTGTGTGTGTGTGTGTGTGTGTCGGGGGGAGGCGGGGTCTGGTAAGCGATGGCTTCTCCCTGCCCTTCACCTACCTGAGAAGACAAAGCAGCCCCACATCCTGTGACGGAGCTGCTTCCCCCTTCTGTCCACCACAGAGGTCACCTGCTCCCCCCTCGGCCTCCACGGTTCCTCTAAATACCAAAGGAACATGGCGTCTTCAACCTGATCATGTCTGAAATGAGCCACCTGCTCAGGCTAGCAGCAGGTGACGCTTCCACAACCCCGCGTTAATTATCCCGTCCGGCTAATTAACCGACGTTTGACGGCGGGGAAAATGGCCGGAGCCGAATCGGAGCTCTTAATTAGCGTAGCGGTAGGGGGTGGGTGGGGGATTTAAAAAAAAAAAAAAAAAAAAGATTGCTGCTTTCAAACCCCGCCCCCTCAGCCCTGCACCAATCAGCCGCTGTGTTTACACGGCGTCAATGGATGGGCTAATACAAATATAAGAATATTGAAGCGCTAATAGAAATGATAAATACTAGCAGGTACATTCAGGCGGCTTGTAAAAGCTAGCACCAGAGGGCTAGCGCTCTGCTTAGCCTGCAGTCTCCGGAATATAAAACCAGCGCTGTCAGTGCGAAGGTCAAAGGTCAGGGGTCATGTGGCGTTCAGGGTCCTCAGCATCGTGTCCAAGAAAGTAGTTCCGGCAGGTCATTTTACCTCCGCCTGTGTCAAGCCATCACTGTGGTGGCGTTCCTGATGCTAAGCTAACTAGCTTAGCCCCACAAGTGTGAATGAAAGAGAGACATTCTGTAGTTGTGTCCAGAAAAGTAGTTCAGGCGGGTCATTTTACCTCCACTTGTATCTCAAGAGAACATGCAAGACACATTTTCCTGGCACCGAAGACGTAGCGCGGCTAAGCTAGTTAGCTTCAAATCAGAAACAGGACAGAACCGAAAACGTTCGACTGGATTGAAATTACATTTTCGGAAACTTAAATGGCAAATTTCCATAGGGCTAAAGCGGTTGAAGGGCATTTCTGATGCTAAGCTAACTCGCTTAGCCTCACACGGGTAAATGAAACAGAATCTATGCTAACATCAAGAAAAGCAGTACCGGCAGGTCATTTTAACTTCACATGTATCACTCCTTAAAGTTTGAGGAGAACATGCAAGGCACATTTTCCACATTTTAGCTTAGCATCAGGATGGGACAGAAACTGAGACGTTAACTGGATTGAAATTACATTTCCACAGCGCCAATGCCGTTCCCTGGCAGCTAAGCTAACCAGCTTCGAACTAGCTGGTATCAATGAAACAGAGACATTCTGTGCTCATGTCCAAAAAACCAGTTCACGCAGGAATGTGCAAAACACATTTTCCTGGAGCCGAGGAGGTAGCGCGGCTAAGCTAGTTAACTTAGCATCAGGCGCGGGATGGAAACTGAGATGCTCGACTGGATTGAAATTACATGTCGGGAAATTTCCATTGCGCCAAAGCAGTGCCGTGGCGTTCGTGAGGCTAAGCTAACAAGCAAAGCCAGTTAGCTTAGCCTCACAAGTGTTAATGAAAAAGCCATTCTATGCTTGCAAACAGGAAAGTAGTTCCGACAGGTCATTTGAAGCCAACGCGCAAGACACATTCTCCACGTGCCAAAGCGGTAGCGCTGCTAAGCTAGATAGCTTAGCACGAGAAGACGAGGGATGAAAGATGGACGAATAAAAGAGGAAGCGTTGAACCCGACAGGAGGGAGGCGAGGACGCCGCGTCGCACCAAATGAGGTCAAACCCCCGGCAAAGTCGAGGCCCGTTCCCCCGGCGACAGCCAGACGCGGCGGCGGAGTGTGTGTGTGTGTGTGTGTGTGTGTGTGTGTGTGTGTGTGTGACGGCTCGCAGGTGAGGCAGATTTATCACTCCGAGCGAGGAAGAGGAACTTCCAGAGGCCACTGTGTCAGCATTAGCGCTGTGTCTTCCCCCCCGGGGGAAGGGGGGGGGGGGGGGGGGCGCGGTTGCCGTCGGAGACGGTGAAATGATGGGATGCGGTCGCCCTTCGCCGACCCCCCTGGAGACGGGACGCCGCTGATGGAGGGAGCCGTTCCGCGGAAGATCGTAAAAATATTTCATCATTTATCCTCCATCTGCTCGGGATTAGCGCCGCAGTTGGCGCTTCTTTCATCCCTTCTTTTTCTTTTTTTTTTCCCAAAGAACCAGTCCCTCAAGCCCCTCCCCCCCATCGGACCCTGGACCAATCAGGCGCCAGCGTGGAGGACGCCGCCGCCGCCGCCTCCCCTCCCACGACGAGACGCTAACCTTTTTAGCGCCACGGAAACCCATGCCTTTAAGCTCCGCCCCCAGCTGGCCGGCCAGCCAGTTATTAAACTCGGTTGCCGGGGGCGACGCCGCTTCACCCCATCACCCTGAAGACAGGATGGAGATGAAGAAGAGCGGCGTTGGAGCCCGGATGGAACCGACTGAGCGCGTGCGGAAGCGAGGAACGCTTGAAAATCAAGAAGAGCAGGAGAACCCCGGGAACAGCCTTCTGGGTTCTACCTGGGTTCCGTCCACGTTCACGTTCTTCGCACGTTATTTTCAGCTCAGTCGTGTTTGTTTATGTTTATTTTTCCACTTCCTGCCGCAGAAGAAAACCTGATGCGACGAGACACGAGTGGGCGTCCTGGAGGCGCCCGA
This sequence comes from Fistularia commersonii, assembly GCF_037954325.1. Lineage (NCBI taxonomy): Eukaryota > Metazoa > Chordata > Actinopteri > Syngnathiformes > Fistulariidae > Fistularia > Fistularia commersonii. Next base: position 13,437,057 of record NC_141308.1, read on the forward strand.
ACCACGAAGCCAAAGCCGAGAACTCATGGAGCCGTCAGAGGAGAAGAGTCGGGACGATGGGTTCAGAAATGAACGGAAGTGAAGGAGCAGAAGAGTCGGAACTGAAGAGTCGGGACGAATCAATTGGAAATTAACAGTCGGAACCGAAGTTTAGAAGCAGATGAGTCAGAACTGGTGAATCAGAACAGAAGAGTCAGAACTGATGATTTGTAGTTACTGCTAACAGCTAAGACAATTTATATTTCATTATATTTCTTATTCTTCCTCCTTTCCACTATTGTCTATTACTGTTATGTTTTTACTCGAAACTCTGGCACAACAATTTCCTTCGGGATTAATAAAGTTGTTCTCATCTCATCTCATCATGAATCAGAACAGAAGAGTCGGAACAGAAGAGTCGGGACGGATCAATTGGAAATTAACAGTCGGAACCGAAGACTCAGAACAGAAGAGTTGGAACAAAAGAGTCGGAAATGATGAATCAGAACAAAAGAGTCGGTACCGAAGAATCAGAACAAAAGAGTCGGAACTGAAGAATCAGAGCAGAAGAGTCAGAACAGAAGAGTCAGGACGAATCAAACAGAAATTAATAGTCAGAGCAGGAGAGTTGGTAACAAAAAAATTCAGAAATGAACAGTCAGAACAGAAGTTTAGAAGCAAAATTCGGAACAAAAGAGTCAGAACTGGTGAATCAGAATAGAGGAGTTGGAAGAAAAGAGTCATAAATGAAGAATCAGAACAGAAGAATCGGAACAAAGAGTCGGAACTGAAGAATCGATCAGAAGAGTTGGAACAAAAGAGTCAGAACTTGAGAATCAGAACAGAGGATTCGGAACAGAAGAGTTGAAACTGGTGAATCAGAACAGAAGAGTCAGGAGAAATTAACAGTCAGAGTAGAAGTTTAGAAGCAGAATTTGGAACAAAAGAGTCAGAACTGGTGAATCAGAATAGAGGAGTTGGAACAAAAGAGTCGTAAATGAAGAATCAGAACAGAAGAGTTGGAACAAAAGAGTCATAACTAAAGAATCAGAAAAAAAGAGTTGGAACAAAAGAGTCGGAACTGGTGAATCTGAACATTAAGAATTGGAACAAAAGAGTCAGAACTAAAGAATCAGAAAAGAAGAGTTGGAACAAAAGAGTCGGAACTGAAGAATCGATCAGAAGAGTTGGAAAATAGAGTCGGAACTGGTGAATCAGAACCGAAGAGTTGGAACAAAAGAGTCGGAACTAAAGAATCAGACAGAAGACTTGGAACTGAAGAGTGGGAGCGGAAGAGTCGGGAAAAATTAATCAGAAATTAACAGTCGGAGCAGAAGAGTTGGGAACCAAAAGATCCAGAAGTGAACAGTCAGAAAAAAAAAGTCTGAACGAATCAATCAGAGATTAAATCGAGACAAAGAGTCGGGATGAAGGTTCGGAGAAGACGAGTCGAACGGAAGGACGGAAGATCCAGAACCAGAGAAGTAAAGACCTTCTCGCCAGGATCTCACGGCGGAATCTGGGGAACCTTCAGCCCCGACAGACGCCGCTCTTCTCAGCCTCCACAATGAGTCTGGGTGCTGAATAATTCACCCGCCTCGCTCGCGCCGCATGTTTTCAAAGCAAACACATGCTGAATTATTCCTGCCGATCCACTCCGGTGAGAACGGCGGCTCCTCGCTCGCTCGCTCGTTCGCTCGCCGCCGCCGCCGCCGCGAGGGGTTCGGCGCCAGAAACCGCAGGGGGGGGGGGGGGGGGGGCGGGTTATGAAACATAGATCATGTGACGTCTCAGAGCGAGATGGGGACGCAGAACGTCGTAGCAGCCATGTTTTCTTACGTACGTTTACGCGCTATTAGCATTTAGCTAACCATTAGCGTAAATACTGAGACACTTCTAGACACTTATAGTTTTATCACTGTTTACTAAGACACTTTATAGTTTCACTGAGACACTTTATAGTTTATTTTTATTTCTATTTTTTTATTTCGGGATTAATAAAGTTATTCTTATTCTTAAATGTCAAAAGTGTGTTACGCGTGACATTGTTGAACCCGTCACTCGATCGCGACCCCCCCCCCGCCTGGCTCCGCCCCCTCCCCCCCACAGGCTCCGCCTCCTCCGCCCTCCATGACCCCGATCGCGGCTAATGAGCGTATGAATTGTTAATGGCGCCTCGTTTGAAGCCGTTCTCGCCGCGACGCCGATTCCTCCACTTCCTCCCCCACCGCGTCTCTTTTCAAGCGTCTGCCGCGAAAAAAAAAACCCTGCGTCAGCCGTTTTTACGATTTTTTTTTTTTTTTTTTCTCCAGGAATACCGGCGCAAACTCTCTGCTTTGATGACTGCACACACACACACACACACACACACACACACATTTCAAAGATGCGGCGGGTGTGGAGTTCACCCCCCCCCTCCACCACCATGGGTTCTATACCGGCGGACACCTTTGTTGACATTTTGAAATCCGGGTGGAAAAAAAAAAAAAAAACGCCGTCGGAACAAATCTGACTTTTTTTTTTTTTTTTTTTTCCTCCATCTTTTTCTCCGTCCTTGAAAAAAAAAAAAACTCGTCTTTTCTTCCGTCGCTCCCGGAAAAGAGCGCCTGTTTTTTTTTTTTTTTTTCTCCTCCCTCGTGATTTTCGTCGAATTAACGCCAGGAGCGCCTGTGAAACTGCAATCTGGGTAAAATTTACCCACTAATGGAATGAATTGATTTCCAAGGCTAGCGCTTTGTTAGCGTCTTCTTCTGCTGAGAACCTGGATTGGTCGTCCTGGTAACGCAGCTTCGGAAGGCCTTGTAGATGTTTAGAGGGAGCGTCAGCCTGGAGTTGAAGCTAGGAGTCCGATCAGGAGGTTGATCTCCGTGGCTTCTGTAGATCTGCATCAGGAAACCAAATCCGTAGCGTTTACGGCGCGGTGGCTACGTACCGTCGTGAAATTAGCGCTCATAACACCTGACCTCCATCCCCGCATCGCCTCGCTCTCTTCATATCACAGTGGGCTTCATGATTTATGGAACAGCTCCATCACAAACGGTAGGGGGGGAAAAAAAAAAACTGTTGCCATGGAAACCCACAATATTTTAATCCGTAGGCGCGAAGCGAATCACGCGAAAGGTGCTGTTTTCCCGCTGGCTGTCCCGCGGACCGTCGACCCATCTGCCCGTCTCGCTGATGGTCTGCCTCTGCTGGACCGCCTGGACACTTGAACATCTAGATACCTGACCACTTGACCACTTGACCAGATGACCACTTGCCCACCTGTCCACCACACAATTAGTCTACCTTCCAACTTGCCCACCTGTCCACCTCACTGTTAGTCTACCTAGTCAACACTTACCCCATGACCACCTGTGCCCCTCACCATTGGTCTACCTGACCATCTGACGACCTGAATCCGACAGAATCATCTGGAAACCAAACACTTGACCATCTGGATATCTGACCAGCTGACCATCTGATAACTTGACTACCCTACCACTTGACTACTTGACCACTTGACCATCTGACCACCTGACATACAGTTTGGCCACATGACCACTTGACTACCTGTCCACCTCACTCTTTGTCTTCCTGACCATCTGACGTCCCGACTCACCGACCACTTGACCATCAGGATGCCTGAACCAGATGACCACCTGAATATGTGACCACATGACTACTCGACCACCTGTCCACCTCACCATTGGTCACCCTGACCCCCCACCATTGTTCCACTTAGTTACCGGACACAGTTGAGAAAAGTAAGAGAAGGTCCACATGACCACTTGACCACCTGACCATCGGCCTCTCTGACAACCTCACCATTAGTCACCCTGATACCTCACCACTGGTCACCGCCACTACCTGACAAGCAATAGGGAAAAGTAAGAGAAAGTCTAGATGACCACTTGACCACCTGTCCATCTCAGCATCGGTCATGCTGACCAGCTCACCATCGGTGACCCTCACCCCCCTCACCGCTGTTCTACCTGACTACCTCACCATTGGTCACCTTGACCAACTCACCATTAGTCTACTTGGCTGCCTCACCATCAGTCTACCCGACTACCTGACAATTGGGCAAAGTAAGAGAAGGTCCACATGACCCCTTGACCACCTCACCATCCGTCTACCTAACTACTGACCACCTCGCCATTGGTCTACCTGACAACTGACCACCTCACCATTGGTCTACCTGACTACTGACCACCTCGCCATTGGTCTACCTGACTACTGACCACCTCACCATTGGTCTACCTGACTACTGACCACCTCGCCATTGGTCTACCTGACTACTGACCACCTCACCATTGGTCTACCTGACTACTGACCACCTCGCCATTGGTCTACCTGACTACTGACCACCTCACCATTGGTCTACCTGACTACTGACCACCTCACCATTGGTCTACCTAACTACTGACCACCTCACCATTGGTCTACCTGACTACTGACCACCTCACCATTGGTCTACCTGACTACTGACCACCTCGCCATTGGTCTACCTGACTACTGACCACCTCGCCATTGGTCTACCTGACTACTGACCACCTCGCCATTGGTCTACCTGACTACTGACCACCTCACCATTGGTCTACCTGACTACTGACCACCTCATCATTGGTCTACCTGACTACTGACCACCTCACCATTGGTAACCCCGACCCTCCACCAGTGGTCTACTGGACACACAGTTGTGAAAGGTTAGAGAAGTTAGTCTACTTGGCTGCCTCACCATCAGTCTACCCGACTACCTGACAATTGGGCAAAGTAAGAGAAGGTCCACATGACCCCTTGACCACCTCACCATTGGTCTACCTGACTACTGACCACCTCGCCATTGGTAACCCCGACCCTCCACCATTGGTCTACTGGACACACAGTTGGGAAAAGTAAGAGAAGGACCAAATGACCACTTGACCACCCGTTACCTCACCATTGGTCCCCTTGACCACCTCACCGTAGGTGACCTTGACCCCCCACCACTGGTCTACCTGCCCACCTCACCATTAGTCTACCTGGTCTGTGACTATTTAACCGACTGGATACCTCACAGCAGAACCAGTTGACCATCTGACCATTGGACATCCAGTTGGGAAAAGTCAGACTATCCACATTTTATGAAGAAACAGTCTCCCCCCCCCCCTTCCCTCCTCCTCCCGTTCAGTCTTGACCTGCGAGTAATTAGCGACAGGGCGATTAGCGCCGGAGACGAAAAACAAAACAAAAGCAAAAAAAAAAAAAAAAAAAAAAGCCTTGAACGCTGCTTTTCCATTGATGCTTGCAGTTTGTCAGATCAATGGCGGCCGTTTCATCTGAGCTCCAGGAGCCTCAGGTGATCATCATCCCTTCATCCCTTCATCAGCCGCTTTGTCTCCATCCCTAATTAGCCGTCGTCCGTCCTTTTTTTTTTTTTTTTTTTTTTCCCCTTAAATGTAAAATAAATAAATAAATAAATAAACACGGCAGCCATCTTTGTTTTTGTTTTAAAGAAGTCCCAGGAATATGGCCGCCGCCCTTCTCCACCCCCCCCCCCCACCTCCCGCCTGCCCCGATCGGCTATCTTTCCGGCTCGATCTTGGGGGAAATCTGGCCGCCGGCCGCCGCCGCCGCCGCCACGCTCGCTTTCCAATTAAATCAAGACGTATTTGCCTTTGTGCGCCGCCCCTCTCCTCCGCCCTCCCCGAGGAGCCATCGACGGAGGCCTCCGCCCGCTGATGAATTGCTTTCGGTCGCGGAGATGAAGAGGAAGATGAATGATTTCTCCACTCGCGAAGGGGGGGGGGTGGTGACGTGGCGGCGTGCTGAAGGGCGGCGGCGAGGAGTGCTGATACGGTGACAAATTCACCGGCCGCTATGGTTGAACCCCAGGTGGCCATCTTTGTAGTTTTTTTTTTATCAACTTTGTAGTTTGGTGACATAGTGGACCGCTAACGCCTCTCCCGTCGGGACCCGGAGGCTAACTTGGCTATCGCGTTGGATGTAATGACCATAATGGGCAGGCGGGGACGTTAATTGGCATCATAAGCGTTAGCGGCTCACTGATGAAGGTGCTAGCTGCACAGAGACGGTAGGCTAGGTGTTAGCCAACAGTAAGCTAGGTGTTTATCTATAGCAAGCTTGGTGTTAGCAAGGAGTAAGCTGGGTCAAAACAAGATGTTAGCTAGGTGTTAACTTGGAGTATGGGCTGTTGCAGGTAGCAGTAAGCCAGGTATTAGCTGGGTGCTAGATAGGAGTAACCTAGGTATTAATTAAGAGTATGCTAGGTGTTAGCATGGCATAAGCTAGTTGTTAGCTCCGAGTAACCTTGATTTTAACAAAGAGTGAGCTAGATGTTACCCAGAAGTTAGCTGGGTGTTAGCTTGGAATAAGCTGGATGTTACCAAGGAGTAACTTGGGTGAAAACTAGGTGTTAAGTGAGAGGAAGGTAGCTGGTAGCAAGAAGTAAGCCAGGTATTAGCTAAGAGTAGCTTAGGTGTTAGCTAGGAGTACGCTAGGTGTTAGTATGGCATAATCTAATTGTCAGTTGCAAGTAACCTCGGTTTTATCTAGGAGTAAGCTAGATGTTACCAAGGAGTTAGCTAGCTGTTAGCTACGAGTAAGCTGGATGTTAGCAAGGAGTAATCTAGGTGAACATTAGGTGTTAGCTAGGTGTTAACTTGGAGTAAGATAGGTGGTAAGCCAGGTATTAGCTAAGAGTACCTTATGTATTAGCTGGGTGCTAGATAGGGGTAACCTCGGTGTTAACTAGGAATAAGCTAGATGTTAGCTGGGTGTTGACTAGGCGTCAGCTAGCTGGGGCAGGTGTGTGTGTGTGTGTGTGTGTAAAGGATTAAAAGATGCTAAATGCTTCATGCCAGCCGACTGGAGCATGCTAGGGATTATGTTGCTCCGGATCCAGTTTTCTGTAAACAAACAAAACGCCGTCGTCGTCCGCATGAACTAGCGCTCGGTTCACTTCCTGCTTCGCCCTTAGCTTCACCTGAGACAAAACGGCGCTCCGGCGTCATCCGGTCACGCAGCCGGGGAATAAAAAAACCTTCCCACGTCGGCGCCGGCGGACATTTTTCGCCCACAGCTGTCTCAGATGGCGAGGGGGGGGGGGGGGGGGGGTCACGGTCCGCGGCGCTTGTAAACGCTAAATGGACTGGATTTACACGGCGCTGTTCGAGTCCGTTGACCACATGTTCGCTTTTACTCTCACACACACACACACACACACACACACACCTTCCATCCTCTCATTCAAACCTACAGCAGAGTCCTTGGTGAGCCCGCTGAGGCCCGGAGAAGGACGGAGAACATGAGGGGAACCCAGAGGAGCGCTGGTGTGGAACCTAGAACCTTCTTCCTGTCATGGAGAACGTGGCGAGAACCAAGTAGAACAGAAAAACCAGAGCTCGTTTCCGCCAGAAGAGACGGATCGTCCGTGGCATTTGCTAACCGGGGTGTCAGCTAACGGGCGCTAAGCTCTGCAGACAGAGATGCACACACACACACACACACACACACACACACACACACACACACACACACACACACACACGTGTGCGATGGAGGGACGGCGGCGTCGCCTGCAGCGCGATGCGTTCAAGGCCGTCCCGGATGAACGCCTGTCAGGTTCCATGAGGCGTCCCGGTGACGGCGCCATCGGTCCTGACGGCGCGGCGAGGCGTCGTGTCACTTCCTGCCAGACTTCTTAAATAAAGGAGGAGCTTAAGGGGGGGGGGGTCATCAGACAGGAAGTGGCGTCCGGACGACTCCTAGGGAGGGGGTGACGCGGCGAGCAAGGTTTTTTTTTTCAGCTGCTACACCCACACACACTTTGGTGTGTGGTTGTCATGGCGACGGAGGCCCAAACCCAGTGAGGAGTTAAAATTCTGAATGAAACTTCCGGAAAAGCCGCCTCCGCCACCGGAACGGCGCCGACGAGCGTTTTATTCGGACCGCGCAGGACGCCCCGGTTACAACACGGCAATTCATGTTATTACCGTGTAATAGCGGCGGCGGCGAGCTGGACGAGTTCCCGCCCCCTTCGGACGCCGGGATAAAAGGATTTGAGCTTCGCAGGCGGCCGTGCGGGAGTGACAGCTGGAGATCCATTTAGATTAGACCGTCTTTAATATCCTCCGAAGCAGGCGATAAAACGGCGGTCAGAAGCGCCGCCGTCGGATTGTCCGTCACCTTGGACGTCACGGTCGCTGCGTCACCGTGGCGATGGCCATGAAGCCATCTGGCGGGGGAGGGGGGGGGAGGGGTCGCGGGGTCGCGGCGGTCCGGAGAACTCAGGAGCGCCGGGGTCGACCTCCGGCGGCGGGTAATCGCTCGCCCTCGCTTGTTGTTTTTTTTTTTTTTTTTTTTTACATCCCGTTTCCATGGAAACGGGTTTTCACTTTGCGCCTGGCAACGGAGCGCTCGGGTAATGAAGACAACAGCGGCGGACGCCAGCGGCTAATGAATCCCGACGCCGCTGGAACAATCACTCCGCCTATGTTTACCTACTTCCCCCTCCATGTTCATTACGGACTTGGCGGACGACGTTGCTTGGTAACAATCGTTCCCGATGCCACTTTCCGGCTGGAGGCTCCGCCCCCTCGCGCCCTTGACCTGACGTACGGTGAAGTGCTTTTGAGGAAACGAATGGAAGTGTGGATACGAGTGAGCGGTTTTGCGGCGAGCCAAAATGGCGAGGGTGGCGGCCGGGGGGCGCCGACACACCAGAGGGGGACGACTCAGACGAATGATTTGGTGCTAGTTGTGTTCGGTTCGATTAAAACTACAAAGATGGCGGCGTATGATTCCCCCTTGGTGGTCATCATGGGGCGCAAGTGCCGAATAAAGCTAGCATTGGCGAGCGTCTTATTATGACGCTCTTGGCTAGCATAGCCTATGGCTAGCTTCTACTTTGACTAGCGTAGTCTGTGGCTAGCTTCTACTGTGCCTAGCATAGTCTGTGGCTAGCTCCTTCTGTGATTAGCATAGTCTGTGGCTAGCTTCTACTGTGACTAGTATGGTCTGTGACTAGCATCATCTGTGCCTAGCATAGTCTGTGGATAGCTCCTTCTGTGATTAGCATAGTCTGTGGCTAGCTTCTACTGTGACTAGTATGGTCTGTGACTAGTATCATCTGTGCCTAGCATAGTCTGTGGATAGCTCCTTCTGTGATTAGCATAGTCTGTGGCTAGCTTCTACTGTGACTAGCATAGTCTGTAGCTAGTTTCTTCTGTGACTAGCATAGTCTGTGGCTAGCTTCTACTGTGACTAGCATAGTTTGTGGCTAGCTTCTACTGTGACTAGCATAGTCTGTAGCTAGTTCCTTCTGTGCGTAGCATAGTCTGTGGCTAGCTTCTTCTGTGCCTAGCATAGTCTGTGGCTAGCTCCTTCTGTGCCTAGCATAGTCTGTGGATAGCTCCTTCTGTGATTAGCATAGTCTGTGGATAGCTTCTACTGTGATTAGCATAGTCTGTAGCTAGCTTCTACTGTGACTAGTATACTCTGTAGCTAGTTTCTTCTGTGACTAGCATAGTCTGTGGCTGGTGTTTTCTGTGACTAGCATAGTCTGTGGCTAGCTTCTACTGTGACTAGCATAGTCTGTGGCTAGCTTCTACTGTGACTAGGATACTCTGTAGCTAGTTTCTTCTGTGACTAGCATAGTCTGTGGCTAACTTCACCCTTGACTGGTTTCATCTGTGAGCAGCATCATCCCCGGCTAGCTCTGTCTCTGAGCATTTGGAAAACGAATGTCCAGCTTCTGTCCGCGGAGCCACAAAACGAAAGTTCTCAAACGTTGATCGAGAACCAGAACCCGAGACGGCCCCGGTCGCCGACCACGATTAGTCACCGCTTCCTCCTCGCACGGGAACTCACTCCTTACCGGTGAGATACTCCGGATCCGGCACCGGGTCCGACAGCTCCTCGTGGCACTGGACCTCCGTCGGCACCGACGCCACCACCATGCCGTCCGGGAGCTGCTGCTCGATGCCTCGGGCGAAGTTCTTCTGCCTGGGGTTCGGAGAGAGAAGACACGTCAGAGCCTCTCCATCAGGGTGGAGGTGGAGGTGGAGGAGGTCCACCGGATAGAAAGTCCAAAAATACCCGGCAAAATCCACAGCCATCCATCTGCTACCAATGAAGTGGGTCGCGACACAAAGGGCTTAACTAAACGTGCACGCTCAGACGTGCGCGGCGGCGGCGCCCGCGGGGCTCCCGCCCGCTCCACCCGCGTTAGCTAATGATGCAGAATATGACGGCCGCGGCGCGGGAGCACCGGGCTGGTAATTAGTCACTGAATTAATCATCGGGTGATTTTAGAGGTAAGACTCGTTAAGCCGTCCGGGGCGGTGGCGGCGGCGGCGGCGGCGGCGAGCGCTAACGCTCCGCCGGGTTTCTCGCGCCGTTCCGTGACCGCGTCCTATTTTTACCGCCGCGGATGTCATCCCTGCGCCGCGGCCTCCACCTGAGCTGTTCTTTGTGAGCTTCTTTAAAGATGCAGGGGGAACCTGCAACATTAATTAGCATTAGCTTCTGACTGACCCAGTTAGCGGCTGCGTGTCGCGGCGCCGGGCTTTTACGCCGCCGCCGCCGCCCCCGCCCCCCGGGGCAACAACTTGCAGAGCGCGTCTATTTATAATAGATTCGATGGCGGCGTCAGCGCGGGGACAGCCGGAGAAGCAGGAAGTCGCCAAAGACGCACAGGAAGTGGGATACGATCACATGACCGGGTGTTTATTTGCTACGTCTAGCATGTATTCGAAACGACGGCGCCGTTATGATGGTTTCCATGGAAACCAGACCCCGAAGTCAAATGTTCATTACTCCGGGCAAGTCGCAGCAGGGTCGCGGTGGTCAAGAACTTTAAGCCGAACCGGGCATTATGGGATGGACGGACACCAAAACATCAGGCGCTAGCGGACGTCGGGTTCAGCCGAATTAATCGACGCCGCATGTTTTTTTAGCGAAACCGATCCGCTGATTGATGAGTGGCCTTTATCAATCGTTGTGGCGAAGGCTGGAGGAGGCGGAGACAAATTAAACGCACATAAATTAGACGGCGGCGTACGAGGGGAAAATGTAAAGCGGATAATCGGCGGGAATCAGCGGCGGTCCTGGACGGCGTCGGCGGTTCTTCATCGCGCTGATTGTTCTGCCGCAACGTGACTCATCGCTCTGACGGAACCCGATGTCCCCGTTTGGTCGGCCGCCGGGAGCGACTCCCCGGCGCCGAGCTGCTCCATCATTGTTTGTCAGGACGCCGGCCAGACGTCGGCGGACATCATATATCTTTATCTCCCCGCCGCGCGCGCCCTGGGGGGGGCCGGGCGGGAGGACGCGGCGTGATTTGGAATATTTGATTATTATAATTAACCCCCGGACATGAGCAGCCACGTCGGGCTGCCGGAGGTAATTGTTTCATTAAGTGCTGTCAGGCCTCATAAATCTTGGCCCGTTCGCCCACGAGGGGGCAGAGCCCGGCGGCGTGCGCAGGGGACGCCGCGCAGCTTAGCGCCGCCGCCGCCGCCGCGCAGCAAAGTGGCCAAGGTCCCAGGAAGGGCGAGGAGGAGGAGGAGGAAGCAAGAATGGACGCTAAACCGTTATTATATTGATAACGTGGTTGCCGTCGCCGCGGTAGCCTGCCGCCGCCGCCGCTAGCTCGCCGCCGCCGCCGCTAGCTCGTGGATGAAACTCTGACCCATGAAACGCCTGGAAGGATTCGCCCGCCAGGAACGGATACGGCCTTATTACCATGCGATCGCCGCTTGTTACAGAGCTGGAGGGGCTGCTGGGGACAAAGCTTCTCTTGTTCCTGTCTCTTAAGTGAAAAAAAACAAAAAAAAAAGAAGACATTTGAGGTGTCATTTAGAGCTTTAAATAAAATATCGTCCGCTCAATAATTAAAGTCCAATAAGAGCGGCGGGGAGCGAAGGAACTTTAGTGGATATTAAGAACTTATTACCTCTGGTACCTCTTGGAGGGGGGGGGGGCAGCAGCTGCCTCTCCGTTGCCTCCCCAGGAGGCTAAATGCTACCCCTACAGGTGATGTAAGCTAACAAAAATGCCTGACCCTTGCAGAGGTTGATTCCTGCGCTGATTGGACGGGAGGACGCGGTGCCCGGCGAATGAGAAGCTCCCTACATGCACCACTTCACGGACTGAAAGTATTTCAGAACGACTACCGAGGAGCCGGGACGTCGACATCCCGGGAGGACAATCCATCACAGGAAGGTATGTGACATTAAATGTAGTTCTGAACGGTGAAGATGAAGAGCAACTCCATGAGGGGTAACTGCCTGGAAACCCAACCTGTGAAGAAGAAGGCAAAGTCGGAGAAGAAGGACAAGTGGACTTGAAAGACTCCTTTATTGGCGAACATGGAAGTAAGAGACAAAGCTACCAGAGGGGGCTGGAGCAGCTCCATGAAGGGTAACTGCCTCAAACCCTGGTGTACAAAGAAGAAAGAAGAGGAAGAAGAAGAACAAGTGGACTTGAAAGAGCGAACACTTCAGTGGACTCTGCAGTGACAGGCAGAACAACTAGGGGGCGATAGAGCAGCTCCATGAAGGCTAACTGCCTTCAAACCCAAACAAAGAGTACAAAGAACAAGATGAAGAAGATGGACAAGCGGACTTGATTCCTTTGACCGAGAATCCTGAAGAAAGAGAAGTGCTAAGAGGTGCTAGCGCCATGAAGGCTAGCTGCCAAAACAACCTCAAATACAGAGAAGAAGAAGAAGAAGTACAAGTGCGCTTGAAAGAGCCAATGCTTCAGCTGACCTGTCAGGGGCGCCGCAGCATCTCCGTGAAGGCCAATCGTAGGAGAAGAAGTCCATCCTTCCTCGGTTCTCCGCTCCAGGTGGACTGCGACCGGTAAATATAAACCTCAGGATTGAGGTACTTTGCTTCCGAGTACTCCTGGAGTACTGCGCCTGCCTGCTGCTCCGAAGCTACAGGGAACTCCGCCGGTACCATCCAGATCCAGCTCCGTGGAGAAGGTACTGACTCGTACTCGGCGCCTCGCCCCGGGTAGCCTGACACGCCGCTCTGCGATTGGCCAGGCTGTAATGACTCCGCCCCCTGGCGAGGGGGGGGGGGGGGGGGGGGGCTTCAATCTCCCGGCAAGGAGATTCAGCTTCTTTTCTTCAAAAAAGTCTTTCTTCTTCTCTGCCCAAAACTAGTTAAAGATCTTAAACTGGACTTTTCTCAGCCCCTCCAACCCCCCTCTTCCTCCTCCTCTTCCTCCACTCCCTCACTGCACTGATCTTTACTTGTCTGAAATAATCCTCGCCAGTGATAACGGGGAGATCCCAGAGCGACTCGATTGGCTGGAACGAGGCGGCGCGCCGGCGCCAGGATTCTGGTCTACGGCTCCACTTTGATCTGTTCTCCCGTTCCAGATCAGCTGGAGCTGATGGAGGACGCCGGGGGCGGCGGGGGGGCGGAAGGACGGGCGCCGAAAGGTTCCCGATTTGTAGCGATCAAACGGATACGTTTGAAATCAATACCAGGAGGTGCCATTTCTTCACCGCTTTGTCCAAATCTGCTCTGACGGTTTGGTGGCGAACTGACTGACCGAGGTCACATGACCAGGACCAGAGAGGCCGCTGCTGTTAGCGCGAGCTAGCTGCTTCTTCCTCCGTTACCGTAGCCAAGTTTGCCATCGGTGGCTCACTCCCTCTTTCACTGCTTGCCATCTTCATTTTGATGCGCCCACAGGGCTACGACCAGGTTCTTGTACTTTCCCAAAACTAGCCAAGCCTTCTCCAACGAGCCATAGCCACCATCTCACACCATCTCAGCCTTCTTCTTTTGGCTTTTCCCTTCAGGTGTCGTCACAGCGAGTCAACTTTCTCCATCTAACCCTATTCTCTGGATCCTCCTCTCTCACACCAACTACCTTCATATCTTCTCTCACTACGTCCATAAATCTTCTCTTTGGTCTTCCTCCAGACCTCTTGCCTGGCAGCTCCACCTTCAGCAACCTTCTACCCAGATCTTCACCATGAACACTCCTTTGTTCATGTCCAAACCATCTCAATCATCACTTTGTCTCGGTCATACATGTCCTGCACCCCTGTGACAAATTTTTCTTTTCCTTTGGTCTTTTCCCTTCAGTTGTCGCCACAGCGAGTCAACTTTCTCCATCTAACCCTATTCTCTGGATCCTCCTCTCGCACACCAACTACCTTCATATCTTCTCTCACTACGTCCATAAATCTTCTCTTTGGTCTTCCTCCAAACCTCTTGCTTGGCAGCTCCAATTCCAGCATCCGTCTACCAATATATCCTCTATCCCTCCTCTGTCCATGACCCAACCATCTCAGTCTGGCTTCTCTGACCTTCTCTCCAAAACATCTAACATGTGCCGTCCCTCTGATAGACTCATTCCTGATCCTCTCCATCCTGGTCACTCCCAAAGAGAACCTCAACATCTTCATCTCAGCAACCTCTAGTTCTGCCTGCTGTCTTTTGGTCATTGGAACAGTTTCTAGTCCAAACATCATCGCTGGTCTCACCACTGTCTTGTACACCTTTCCTTTTATTCTGGCTGATGTTCTTCTATCTCTTGGTACCCCTGACACTTTTCTCCACCCATTCCAACCTGCTTTCACACCATCTCAGCCAACGACTCCAAATAAACCCACATAAAATGTCCCCAACTAGCTACAACCACTGGTTGCCACAGTGGCTATCCTGAAGTACCCATTTCCGCTAGCCGATGCCCATAGTCCCAAACAAGTACCGGACCAGTCATGTTGTCAACTAGCTACACCCACTGCCACAAACTAGCCATACTTGCTAACCCAAACTAGCCGTACCCGCTTTTCGCAACTTGTGCCGACAGGTGTCGGGAAAAGGGAAGGTGTTCACCTCGTAACTGAGGCCTCTTTTTTTTTTTGAGTGAAACACGGCGAGAAAGAAAAGAAAACCCAACATCTTCTGCTCCCGGATAATTTCTGAAGGATGACTCGATCACACACATGCACGCACATGCGCACGCACACACACACAAGCACAGAAGAGCACAGCGGTATTGGATGTACAGACCGTACTTCCTCCTCCAGCCGGTAAAATGAGCTGAAATCAACATTTATATCGAACACAATCAGCCAGCTAAAGTTTTTCCTGTCCTGGTTTTACCCTCGGTACTCCCTCCCTCCGCACTCCCCCATCCAATCTCTGGGAGTATCTGATTTAGACGTTACTCCGACCGTACAGCGGAATTGAGTTTAGAGCCGGACTCCTCTTCCTCCCAGCCGTCCATTTACTGCCCCCTAGGGTTGTTAGCGAGGAGCTCCTCGTTCCTCCGGATCGTTCTCCTCAGATTGATTTCCCCTCCGGTTCCTCTCCAGCTGAGGGAGGTTACGTGTTTTTCTTGTCTTTTTAAAGTAAGACCATTAGGTGGCAGCTCTTGCCGTTGGACGGTTTATTTTTAAAAGGGGTGGGGACTCGGTTCAGGAGGGGGACCGGGTTCCCTCCCTGCGGA
>NC_141308.1:13457500-13492500 GCF_037954325.1 Fistularia commersonii
TGATTAAACAATATTAAAATGAGAGCGGGGCGCCGTTTGACGGCGGCTGAACGGCGGAGGCAGATGTTTTGTGCCGCTCCGGAGCACCGGGGGTTCGGGGGGCGTTTGAAGACGTGCCAGTAACCCCACACACACACACACACACACACACACACACACACACACACCTCGTGTCTGTCCTCATCTTAATAAAACGTCTGACGAGTCAGAGGGGCTCCGGTTAGCGCGGCCTGCCGGGCCTTGGCCCGCGCTAGCATCCGCATTAGCATGGCTTTTATTTCCTCGGCTACGACGGCTCCGGAAAGAAAAACAACCCAAAAAAAAAAAAAAGAAGATTCTGGCGTCGGCGAGCGAGCGAGCGAGCGAGCGGGGGGGCGGCGGAGGATGAAGGAGCGACGGAATCAGACGGCAGGAAAGACCACGTCTGCAGGCGCTGAAAGAATCCTTTAACAGCAGACGCCGACACCCCCGTCCCCTGGGATGGTACGATCCTGCCTCCGAAGAAAAAGATATATATCTAAATCTATATATATATATAGATATATAGAGAATGAGATATATAGATTTATAAAACTTGGCCTATATTGAAGTTCGGAACTCAAAAAAACTCAGGATGTCATTTAAGTAAAACAATGATAAATATATAGATACTATTTATACATATGTACTCATACATACTTGCATATATTTGTATAATAATTTAAAAAAAAGAAAGGGATTCTGCCTATCACGGGTTCTTTTTGGAACGTAACACCCATGAAAAACAAGGGTTTACTGTATATTATATATATATATATATGATATATAAGTGTAAAGTGTACAGAGTTACTGGCGCAGCCCTCTGGGACGTCCACAGTGCAACTGCTGGCATTTAGTTCATTCAATCAATCAATCATCAATCGATCATATTGATGAATGAATGAATGAATGATTTAATAAGTGAATAAAAGAATGAATGAGTGACTGAAAGAATGAATGAACTAACAAACAAACAAGTGATTGAATGAATGAGTAAGTGATAAAAGAATGAAAGAGTGGACGAATGAATGTGTGAATGAATGAATAAGTGAATAAAAGAAAGAATGAATGCGAAAATGAAGGAAGGAATAAGTGAATAAAAAGAATGAATGAAGGAATAAATGAACAAATGAATGAACAAATCAAGAAAAAATGAATGAATGAATGAATGAATGAATGAATGAACTCCTAGTTTTCAACCTCTCATTCACGTCCAAGGAGACTTTCACCTTTTGGACTGAGAAAGGAGAACCTGGAGAAGAAGGAGAAGGACAGGAAGAAGGTGAAGAAGAAGGAGAAGGAGAAGGAAGAAGGTGAAGAAGAAGGAGAAGGAGAAGGAAGAGAAGGATAAGAAGAAGAAGGAGGAGGAGGAGGAGAAGAAGAAGCCTGGGTGGTGATCTGCTGGGGTTTGGACGCATTAGAATTCAGCTCATCTGTCAGGAGAAATTAGGGATGAAGAAGCTCGACTGGAGGAGGAAAGAGGGAGGAAAGAGGGATGAGGAGGAGTGGAGGAGGAGTGGAGCCTTCTGATTGGACGCCTCGTCCACGGGCTGGTTCATAAACGAGAAAACCTCAAATCAGAGGAGAATTCCTCCCTGTTTATCTTCTTACATCTTCATCAGGCTGGACGGAGGTGGAGCTCACACACACACACACACACACACACACACACACACACACACACACACACATGCGGTTGTTACACTAAATCCAAAATGCGCTCGTGTCGAGTCGCTTCATTAAGGGTTCGAGGAAGAAGACGGTTGATCCTCAGCGTCCAGCTGTGCGGTCAGAGTGTGTGTGTGTGTGTGTGTGTGCGTGTGTGTGTGTGTGTGTGTGTGTGTGTTTCTATCTGCCCCTCTGAACACACAAATAAAGGAAAAAAGCAACGGATGCAGAACACAGATAAAGACAAGAAGAACAACGATAAATACTGGATGGATGGATGGATGAATATTGGTGGCATCCAGTGCTTTGTTGTCGAACACTGGAGGAACACTGATGTTTCAGGTTTGGCATCAACTCTGCACCACCTCCAAGAAGAAGGAGAAGAAGAAGTGATGACCAGGGTTTGGAGGGTCAACTTCAACTTCATCTCCACCATCTCCACTATCTCCATTCAGCTTCATCAGCTCTGAGGTTGACCCAGCTCTCTGAGTGACTTGTATGCTTCGCACCAAAAGACTCAGACATTCAGAGGTATCCAGAGGTATCGGGCAAATACCCAGAAAATCCCGATATTACACATGCGCAGATACTTTTAAGTACCCGCAGATACCAGACAAATAAGCAAGTATGGAGGAAAACCAAACAAATACAAACAACTACACAGTAAGAACCCTTGAGTACCTGCAAATACCAAAAAAGATCCAAGTAAACCCCAAAAAAAGAATACAAATACTTTCAAATACCCATGAATACCCAACAGATACCCATGAATACCCAACAGATACCCATGAATACTCAACAGATACCCATAAATACCCAACAGATGCTAGCAAGTATCTGCAAACACCAACAAATATCCATGTATACCCAACAGATATCAATGGATGCTTACAAACATCCCGAGAAATATTCAAGAACATCCAACAAATACCCATGAAAGCTTGCAAAGGCCTAAGAACCTCCACGACAAGTCAACAAGTGTCCAAAAAGAGCGAGTACCTGAAGGTGGCCTTGAGGATCTGTCCGGAGCTGCTCTCCTTGGTGTGGTTGTCGTAGCCGTAGAAGAGGTCGCCGAACACCGTCTGGTTGGCGGGCACGTCGACGGCCTCGCCGCAGTCCAGCCCCTCGGTGCACGCCTCCGACAGCGGCAGGCACGAGCGCCCGTCCGGCCCACGCTTGTAGTCCTCAATGCACCTGCCGGTGGAGACACCAGAAGACGGTCACTCCTCAGGACCAGCAGGAGGCGTCAAGGTAGCACCAGTGCGTCAACGAGGATGCGTTAGCGCTAATTTCTTGGAAAGAACATAGGAAGAGAAGTTGCGCCGAGCCGATCGGAAAATATTTACGACGCAGATCAACGTGAAAGACCTCAAACAAAGGATTAAGGGGGGATTATTATGGGATTAGCGGCGCTAATCTCATCTGGTAAATAAATCCGGACTGTGAAGGCTAAACGGTGAGTTTTCCTGTTAACCACGTTGTTGTTCGGCGCCAGTGTCGGAATCTCAACTCTGCGGGGTTTGCCGTTGCTAGGAGACGGGCGGGAGAAGTCAAGCGAGCGTTTCGGTGATCGAGCCGCGGATGGCGCCCTCTGCTGGCCACCTCATGACTGATGCCTGATGTGATTGACAGCTGACCTTTGACGGACAGCTGACCCCATGATTGACAGCTGACTCTGTGATTGACAGTTGACCTGACAGTTGACGCCTGTTGTGATTGACAGTTGATCCTGTAATTGACAGCTGACCTCATGATTGACAGCTGACCCTATGATTGACAGTTGACCCTATGATTGACACCTGTTGTGATGGACAGTTGATCCTGTGATTGACAGCTGACCCTGTAATTGACAGTTGATCCTGTGATTGACGGCTAACTTTGTGATTGACAGTTGACCTGACAGTTGACGCCTGTTGTGATTGACAGTTGATCCTGTAATTGACAGCTGACCCCAAGATTGACAGTTGACCCTATGATTGACAGTTGACCTCATGATTGACAGTTGACCTCATGATTGACAGTTGTTGTGATTGACAGTTGACCCCATGATTGACAGTTGACCCCATGATTGACAGTTGACCCCATGATTGACAGTTGACCCCATGATTGACAGTTGACCCCATGATTGACAGTTGACCCTATGATTGACAGTTGACCCCATGATTGACAGTTGACCCTATGATTGACAGTTGACCTCATGATTGACAGTTGACCCAATGATTGACAGTTGACCCCATGATTGACAGTTGACCCCATGATTGACAGTTGACCCTATGATTGACAGTTGACCTCATGATTGACAGTTGACCCAATGATTGACAGTTGACCCCATGATTGACAGTTGACCCTATGATTGACAGTTGACCCTATGATTGACAGTTGACCTCATGATTGACAGTTGACCCAATGATTGACAGTTGACCCCATGATTGACAGTTGACCCCATGATTGACAGTTGACCCCATGATTGACAGTTGACCCTATGATTGACAGTTGACCCTGTGATTGACAGTTGACCCTATGATTGACAGTTGACCCTATGATTGACACCTGTTGTGATTGACAGTTGACCCCATGATTGACAGTTGACCCAATGATTGACACCTGTTGTGATTGACAGTTGACCCTGTGATTGACAGCTGCCCCCCTTGACTGACAGCCGACCCATCCTCATTAAGCCCCGCCTCCTGTCTCAATCCCCGCCCCCTCCAGGAGCTGCAGGATGGATGAACAAATGAACGTCTGACAGGAGACTCTGGAATAATCTCGCCGGTGAGAAGTTCTGCTGATCCAAACGTTCTCCGAGATTAATTCCCGGGGAGATGGTTGCCGGGGGGGCGGCGGGGAACCGACGAGTCCCCGGCTGCCAAATGTGACAAACCCTCCTGTCAATCTCACGGGGAAACACAGAGGGATTAGTCACGTCTTCGCCGGCTGACAGAAAAGCGGCGGCGTCAGCGCGGAGGCGGTTTCTACCGCTGGTTTTTCAGTTTTGTTTTTTTTTTTTAGAAATGCAAATCCGCCGCAACTCGGTGGCGTTGAGCGCGAGGACGGGACGGGGAGGGGAGGACCCGTCCCTGATGGCGTTTTCCCCGAACCCGGTTCTGACGGGTCCACCTCCAGGGGAACATCAGGAAGACTCTTTATCCGGTCCAGACCAGATCTGGGGGCTCCCCAAAAACAAGAGGTTTTCACGTTGATTTCAGGGTTCCCCAGGAACCGGCAGGGGTCTCTGTTCCGACCCCAGACCGGGATCTGACCCGCCCCCCCAGGAACCCGTCTGTCTGGGTCGTAGCCCTCAGAGTGCTCCACAGAACACAAAGAACCTTTCTATAATTGGTTTTTGTTTTTGTTTGGTTTGGATCTGTATGCTGCTGCTGCAGCTCCGGTGGACCTTCTGATCTGGACCGGCCGACCCTGAGAGCACGGCCACAGTTTGGACTTGATTTCCTGGGCGAATTGGACCAGATCACGGAGGGATCTGGTCCAAGTAGATGGAGACTATAATGGTGGCAACTCCCAGGAACTCCTTGCCTGGCCTGAACCGACCGACACCAACCAGCACCTCCTGGACCGGAAAAACAACATCTTCTCCCGGATCGGACCAACTCTTTGGAAACCATCAGTCGAAACAACTTCGCTAACGGCGCGGGTGTTCGGCTACGCTAATTCCTGGTCCTGCTCTTCATCTCGGACTCCGCAATTCCAGACACGACTCTTCCGGCTCCCATCACCACCGGCGAGGAGAAGAAGGAGGAGAATCGACACCCTGAAATAACCATTTCAGAACACCGACTGGGTCTGGTGTTGCCTGGTTACGCCGCCAGCTCTGATTAATTCTTGGAATAGGCGCTAGGAGCATCAAAAAGTCGGCTACCGGGAACCACAATTCCTCGTAAACTTTCTGATATCAGTAATATTCCGAGTGCTCAGAAGCTCCTCCTAAATATTTAGAAGTAGGCCTCCATGTAGAGGTACCGCTTTCGTAGCGCCGACGTCCAGGTCAGGGTTCCCCTCCCCTGCTCACCCGCAGAACATCTGGATGTTGTAGAGCGTGGGGTCGTCCTCCAGCGGCGCCAGCTGCTGCAGGCACAGCTGCTCGCAACCTCCGTTGAAGCCGTCGGAGCAGTCGATGCCGATGTGGTGGTCGTAGCAACCGGTGCCGTCCTTCATGGGACTCAACCCCGGCGGGCACTGAGGTGGAGATACCACAAGGTGAGGGTTAATGATCACTCCCAGAAAATGACGGATGCTAATTTTATCTCGGGAGCTTTTTGAAAAGTCGTCCGGAAACCGAAAAGTGGGACAATGACGCGTAATCATCGATCCCAGGTGTGTGTGTGTGTGTGTGTGTGTGTGTGGGCGGGCGGAACATCTGCGTCAAGCAGATCCGTCCCTCATTAGCACAGCCGGTAAGAAGGCGCAAAGCTGCTCGGCGACCGTTTCGCCAAACAGGTGGAGCCGATTGGACGGCGGTCGTCTCTGGGCGGGAGGCGCTTCCGGGTCACGCGTTACTAAACGGTAATTAACGGAACGAAAGCCAGGAAAAAGACAAAAAAAGGGTACAAACAAGTGCTTTCTGCGAGGGCGTTAGCATTCCGCTAACGACAGAAGGACATCCTGAAGGTTGCCAGAGTCGACCTTTTCTAAATTATACAGAGAACCGGCTACTTTTTGCGTGGAGAAAAAAAAAAAAAAATCTTGAAGACAAACAGGAAATGGGGTCCAGAACGTCCAGAACGTGTTGAAATTCAACTCCAGCGGGGAACCCAAGTTCTGGTTTTAATCGTTTACATAGACCAGCGGTTCTTAACCTTGTTGGAGGTTCTGAACCCCACCTGTTTTACATGCGCATTCACCAAACCCTTCTTTATTGGATGGAGGATCGGTTCGTTGATGGGTACAAAGAACAGGCAGAGTAGCCTTTTCATGGAATCTGGCTCCCTTCACCTTGAATCCAGCAAGCGCTATGTTCTTGTAGTTCCCATCTCCATGCAGCTGAAGGAAGCCTTCCCTTAGTTTTGCCGGTGCCGGACTAGAATTGCTCATCTCGTCTTTGCAAATCATGCCGTTAGGACATCGATTCCAATCACGTTCCGTCATACATGTGAATCCGTATTGTACGTGTTCTTCCGACCGCTTTCTTTTTTTGCCCGACATAATTAGTATGAAGGGATTAAAATATTAAGAAAGAAATCACATGACGTACCATCACGACAGTCACAAGTTACTACAACTGAGCGCGCCGAAATCCCCGCGGCACGGATAGGCTAAGCTATGTAGCGTGATCACCTGCGGCCGGTGATGTCATCACCAATGTGTGTCTTGACCTCCGCCGAACCCCTGAGACTGACCCGCCGAACCCCTGGGGTTCCATCGAACCCAGGTTAAGAACCACTGAGTCATAGACCACTGAAAGGTGCGAGCTCATGGAAGACGGCTAACAAGCACCTGCTAAAGGACGCAGGCTAATGGGTACTAGCTAACAAGCACCAGCAAATGGGTTCCAGCTAACCGCAGGTACGACTTGTAGAAGTACCATGCGGCAGCCAGAGGTGGTGCTTCCTGGCCGGGGGTCGGACACCGAAAACCCTGACCCCCATCCGAAACCAGGACCTCAAATCAGGTTCTTCAGAACCACCGTTGAGAACTCCACGCTTCCCAAACCTTCCACCGCCCGGCAACGCCGCACTCATGGGTACATTCATAAGCAGAAAGGGACGCTACGCCTTCCCTCAACCTCCAGCCCATAAACTTTCTCCGCTTCTTCTCCAAGCGGCGGGAAGGAACTACTTAATTGAAATGCGTCTCGTGCGGAGGAGAACCTCGCAGACCCGACTTCACCCCCGGCTCCCGCGCTTCTGCTTCCCCTTGGTTTCCCTCTTCTTCGCCGAGACCTGTCAAGTCGTATCCGCGTTGCGTTTCCCCGTCAGACGCGACTTCAAAGGGAACTTTGATGGAGTTGCATTCTAACAAGGCGTCCCGTACCTGCGGAGAACGTAACCAGGCAGCCGCTTCCCGCGAGCGCCGAGAGGGAACGCCAGCTCATCAATTATTCAGGCCTACTGTGTTCATCGCGCCGTCCAAAGTAGCTCATTTGGCTAATGGCTTCCCCCGCGCTTGTTGTGCACGGCGAATCGGCGATGCTCCGGCGGAGGGGAAGCGCTAAGCGTCACGATCCTGACGGGAGGAAGCGCCCACCCCCACCCCCGCGCGCGCGCTAAACATAGCTAGCACGCTAGCAGTTCCACTGAGCGCAGGGTTTCCGCAACCCCTCGCAGTAGATTAGCTAGGAGCGCTAACCTTCTTGCCAATGTCCATCATCTGCTTCCAGCGGTCCAGGACATTATAGCCGGCTATCTTGAACCCTGGAATGGTTCCCCCGAACTCGAGTGGCGCTGAAACAAGCGGTGGCATCGGGTTCTCTGGAAGCATACCTCCGATCAGGAGGCTCTTGCCAAAGTGGCCTCCAGCAAGACGCTGAACCTCCAGATTGTTCTACTGCAGGGGTGGGCAAACTTTTTGCCTCGGGGGCCGCAATGACTTTTAAAATTTGACAGACGGGTCAGCACAAGATATAATACATATTAGCAAAAAAAAAACCAATTGTTTAAAGTACACATCAGACTCGTCTTGCTTTGTAAATAAAACCAGCGTGGTTTTTAAGGCTCTGATGTTTACTTGCATTTCAGGCACAAACCGGTTTTTCCCTTGTAGCTTCACGTCCAGCTCATCCATGTGTGTCGGTATGTCGACGCTAAAGGCTAAATCGCAAAGCTAATCTGTGTCATTCAGCTCAGGGAAATTCTCAAGTAGCTCCACAAATGAAATAATCTCCATTCATCGACCCAATCATTCAATCTTCGGCGGGCCGGATTAAAAAGACCAAGGGGCCGGATGTGGCCCGCGGGCCGTAGTTTGCCCACCCCTGCTGGTCATTAGCGCCTTGCTAACGGGTGAATGTGGTCCAGTGAAGGTACGGAAGAGCACTTTGAGGAACCCCGTCTCCTCTTCAACTGCAGGTCCAGGTCGTCGTCTGAAAGTCGGAGGAACCCGATCCCTTCGCCGCTCTGGATCGCCTGCACAGGAAGGTCGGGGTTGCTAGACGGTCACTTGACGTCACGGCCAAGACGCCGCCGACCGCCATTGTTTTCCCTTCTTCGTGGCCGTTGTTCAGTCCGATAAAGCCTTCTTTGATCCCGGTCGGATCAAAGTAGAAGAAAGAGAAGCCCGACACCGGCCGCCGTCAAGGGTCCTCGTCCGCAGGAAGTGAAGAAAAACAACCCTCTTGACCGCGGAGATGCTCAACCATCTGGGTGGTGAGCGGCTGAGCGGCGGAGATAAGAGCGGCGGCGAGAAGACGAGTGGCCGCAGGAAAGAAGGGAGCCAGAAGAAGAAGAAGAAGAAGAAGAAGAGGGAGATAATCCGTCTTTTGGGAAAATGGCAGGATAATCCCGCCGCCCGGGAGCTTCTCCTCGAGGGGCCACGTTTGGACCAGGATGGGTTCCCCAGGGGTTCCTCTGCGGATCCCAGAAGGTAGCGTTTAGAGACGGGAACCTCCGGCGAGGTTCCTTCCTGAGGAACCCGTGACCTCCATCTCCTGGCGGCGCCGGGAGGACGTTCTCCGCCCGTCCACGGGAAGATCCTTCAGAAGAAGGTTGCCTTTTCCTGAGAATCCCTGCAAAGCCGCTCCATAATCCGGGTTGAAAGCGGTAATCCCTGACACGGTGAGGGGAACCCCAACCCTCCAGAACCTGGTTCATATCATCCTGGGTTGGATCTTCTGACGGGACCGAATCCGTCCCGTTAGAAGGGAGAGATAATCCAGATTAGCGGGGATTAACGGACTGAGTCGAGTTCCAGTTGGCAGGGAAGTAAACCTGGATTGATTCATCAGTTAATTAGTTTAATTAATCCTGGACAGATTACAGATTAGCTAGCTTTCAATGCTAATGTACTCATGGGTTCCTTCCTGAACCTCGACCCTTCAATAATCCCTGGCCATCACTTCCTTCTAATCTCAAGGATTAGGATTATATAAAGGATGGCCCCGCCTCCATTTCTGTGGCTCCGCCCCCACATCCCGACCCAAATGAGCCCCGAGGTCAAGTCCACGCGTCCGACCGAAGCCCCGCCCCCACGGTTCAAGCCCCGCCCCCTCGCTAAAACTCGAACCCCTCCCTTTGGACGGGTCTTCACCGTCCTGAAAGGCGTCGCCATGGAAACCCCCCCCCCCTCCCCCCCCCACATGTCCGACGCAGGGAAGCAGGAAATTAGCGGCTGTTGATCTTCAGAAGTGAGTGAGGGAAAGAAAAAAAGAGAAAAACCTTGAACCGCCGTGGCTTTTTATCCTCTTTCCTAATGGAGATAAATTCCCGCCGCGCTTCCGAGGCTTAACGGGGAAATCGCCACGGCGACGACAAATCCCGCGACCAGGAGAGGGAGGGGGCGGGAAACCGAGCCGCGCTGGCGTGTTAGCGTCAGCGGCGCTAATGGAACAAGCTATTCGGCTGTAGCGGGTGTTTAGCGGGGAGCTCAGGGACGCCGTTAGCGTTAGCATGTCGGTTCAGGCGCACAGGAGGGTTAGCTTGAGGGGTGCCGAGGAGGTCCTGGACCTGGACCTCAGGAGGAAGAACCTGGACAGGAGAACGTGAGGAGAACCCAGGCGTGAAGGTACAAGAGAAGATGGAGAGTCCATAGAGAGGACCAGGGTGGGGGAACCTGGAGATGTGGAAAACCCAGCTGGTAAACCTCCATGCTGCCACTCTGAAGCTCTCCACGAGTCCAGAGGTTCCAGGAGAAGGTTGATGAAGGTTCTCCGTGAAGAACCTGGGCGGAGGGGCGGGTTCTCGCTTGTGTTTCTATTTATTTTTCTGGAGAGGAGCCCCGGGCAGGACATCTGAGCTCCTGCCTCCGCCTGAGGGTGTGTGTGTGTGTGTGTGTGTGTGTGTGTGTGTGTGTGTGAGAGTGTGTGTGTGGGCACCACAGGAGGTCTTTCCCCCCCCGCGGCTGTTTGACTACATAATTACTGCACTTCTTTACTGCTAAAGGAGAGGACACACACACACACACACACGCGCACACACACACACACACACACACTCACACACACACACACACACAGGGTTCATACGATATTAATCCTACTTTTCAGAAACTTCCCTCCGAACCCCGATCGTTTTTTTTTGTTTTTTTTTTCAGCTATTTATATTCTTTAACTTTATTTCTTTTTCCGAAATAAATATGACTTCATCCTGCCTGGAAATGCAGGTGATTTTTTAATGTAATTATGGGTTTATTTCCTCGGGGGTTTGACTTCTAAGAACATTGATTCTTTTTTTTTTAAATCACTATTTATTTATTTGATTAATCCTGACTTTACCTCCCTTTGATGTGCCGCTGATTGATTTCTGATTTTTAATCAATTTTCCGGTTCATGATTTTGCGCAGGTTTTAATTTCAGGTCGCTGTAATTAAATGTCACGGTTTATCGATCATCCGGGGTTTATTATGAATTTGTATTCATTTTATTACATTTAATTTAGAATTCTTCTTCTTATCATTATTATTATTATTGTTATTATTATTATCATGAATATCAGGCACATTTTAAATGATTAATTAAATGTAATTTTATTTATGTATTTATTTCCAGAACGGTGAATTCCCTATTCTTTTAAAAATAAAAATAATTTAAAAGTCACAGAAATTCAATAAATGTTTTTGCCGATTTCATGCCCCAGACCTAATCTAATCTAATCTAATCTAATTGACTTTATCGTGATCTAATCCAATCTATAATCTGACATAATTCTATCTAATCTGGTTTTCTGAACTCCATTCCAGTGTAATCTAATCTAACTTTATCTAGGCTTGTTTAATCTAATCTGGCCAACACAAATTCTATTTTATGGAATTTAATCTCATTCAATTCAATCTAATCTGACAGAATCAAATCCAATTCAATCTAATCTGTGATCTATCAAATCAAATGTGATCTAATAAAATCAACTGCTCTGTCATTTCATCTGATTCAATCTGTCCGACCTAGCTTAGCACGATCGGCGTTAGCAAAACCTGCGCTGCGATGGCGTGCGGGTGTATCAGCGCTACATCGAATTAGCGACGTGTACGAGCTGCCCCCCCCCCCCCCCCCCGCATCACAGAGCGCTCGCGCCGCCTCCTTCATTTAATTTGCGTTAGCAATTTGGCCCTAATTCGCGGCTGATTTAGCGAGGCTGCGGCGGCGGCGCGGTACATGAATTATTCATGCTAACAGAGTCAGTAATTGGAGTATTCCTGCACCTGCCCGCCCCCTCGACCTCCCGCGACCCAGCAGAGCTCGCCGGTGACTCCATGACAACCAGGACTAGCGGACTAGCGTTCTCCGGTTCAGGTGGTCCGGCCCGCCTGGGGAACCCATCGGGGCTTTTTCGAACCCTCGTCGAGGCGCCTTGAATAGGAAGGGGGCGGGGCCCTACGTCAGAAGGCTCCGCCCCCAAAGGTCAGGCCCCGGACCGTTGTCGTGACAACGATAGCCAGGGAGCATCTCACTCCAAACCAGAGCAAAATAATAGAAAGCCCTTTGGGCACATGGGAACTTCTACAGTATGTAAGTATATATACACAGCAGAAGTACTGACAAAAGTACTGACAGACACACTGACAGAAGTACTAAAAGAAGTACTGACAAGGATTCTGACTGGAGTACTGAAAAAGTGCTGACAGAAGTACTGACAGATGTACTGAAAGCCGTACTGACAGAAGTACCCAAAGAAGTACCGAAAGGAGTACTGTCAGAAGTGCTGACAGAAGTACTAAAAGAAGTACTAACAGAAGTGAAGTGCTGCCAGAAGTACCTAGTGGTGACTGGAGTACTGAAAACATGTTGATACAAATACTGACAGAAGTACTGACAAATGTTCGGAGAGAAGTACTGACAGAAGTACTGATAGGTGTACTGTACAGGAGTACTCAAAGACCTGCTGACGGGAAATGTGACTGGAGTACTGGAAAAGTGCTGACAGAAGTACTGACAGCAGTACTGAAAGCTATACTGACAGAAGTACCAAAAGGAGTACTGTCGGAAGTGCTGACAGAAGTACTAAAAGAAGTGGTGACTGGAGCACTGAAAACGTGTTGATACAAATACTGATAGAAGTCCTGCTAAATGTACGGACAGAAGTACTAAAAGAAGTACTGCCAGAAGTACCAAAAGAAGTACTGACAGAAGAGCTGCCAGAAGTACCAAAAGAAGTACTGACAGAAGTGCTGACAGAAGCACTAAAAGAAGTACTGACAGAAGTGCTGCCAGAAGTACCAAAAGAAGTGGTGACTGGAGTACTGAAAAAGTGTTGACACAAATACTGACAGAAGTACTGACAAATGTACAGAGAGAAGTACGGACAGAAGTACTGATAGGTGTACTGTACAGGAGTACTCAAAGACCTGTTGACGGGAAATGTGACTGGAGTACTGAAAAATGCTGTCACGAGTACTGATAGAAGTACTGACAAATGTACTGTAAGAAGTACTGAAAAGAGTACTCAGAGACATACAGTAAGAGCCACTGACTGAAGTACTGAAAGAATACTGACAAAGACCGTCTAAGAAGTACTGCAAGAACTACTGACAGAAGTACCGAGGTTGAGTCTGGTACTTTTTGTTACTGCAGTATCTAGTATTCCTTCCACTGACTGCTGATCCTCTGCTGGGCGTTCGGTAAATAGAAAGATATAATAAATTAAAATTAAATAGACGAATACATAAATGATTAAATAATATTAAATAAATAAATATAAATATATAGACAAAATTAATTAATTTGAAAAAAAAAATGAAATGAAGAAAAATATTCAATAAGAAAAAAAAAAAAAAAAATCTAAAACCCGCAGGCGTCTTTTGGTCCCAAGGGGGCGGAGTCAACCCCAGACAGGAAGTGGAAGTGACGTTAACCCCGCCCCCTCTGCACACGCTCAGTGCGTTCCGGCCTCCCCGATTGGAGGCGAAGACGTCCTCCCCCTCGCCGCCTGACGCTAACCCATCTGTGCTAATATTTACCGCGCATCACACACCCCACCTTCACCCCCCGAAGTTAATCCAAGAATGAAACATTCCGGCGTCGGAAACTCGGAAACATCTCCCGGGCGCCTCCCTCCTCCAGACGGACGGCGGCGGGTAAGACCTAGCTTAGCGGAACGGCGGCGCCGTGTCTCCCTCTGCCCACCTGAAAGGCTCTGCTCAAGTGCATCAAAGTACTTGAAACGAAATTAAATCCTCTGCATGCGCGCGCGTGTGTGTGTGTGTGTGTGAGCGCGCATTAGTGTGTGGCGAGATTTGGAGGCAGCAAAGTGCTAGCAGACGGCGCTAAGATTCTGCCAATAGGAAAGAGGACAAAAAATGAAAAAAGACGTTAACCCCTACGTTCCCAGTAGAAGTTAGCTAGCTTGTGGGGTTGCCGGGGGCGACCAAGCCCCGCCCACTCAGGCGCGCCCGTGCGGGTGACGTACTCACCACGCAGCCGGTGGAGTCCAGCTTGCGGTCGGATATGCAGCGGAAGTTGCGGCTGCAGCCGCCGTTGTCCTTGGTGCAGTCCCTCACCGGGCCGAAGGAGTCCAGCAGCACCTCCAGGGAGTCGAAAGAAGAGCTGATCATCAGCTCCTCCCTGCGGGGAGAAGAAGAGGGGCGGGGCTGCTAAGCAAACGTGTCATAATCGTGTAATAAACGTGTAATAACTGTGTAATAACTGTGTAATAAACGTGTAATAACCATGTAATAACTGTGTAATAAACGTGTAATGAACGTGTAATAACGCCTCAGGTTGAATTCATAATCTCCTTACTACATTGGGGGCGGAGTCATGAGCGAACAGGGGGCGGGGTCAGAATGTGGGAGGAGCCTGGGTGAGGTTTTGAGAGAAGGGGGTGATGGGCGGAGAAGATAAAGGCGTGGAGGTCAGGAGAGGAGGAAGTGATGAGGTTAGAAGATAAGGAGTGGAGGAGGCTGGAGATGGAGAAGGTTATATGTGTGTGTGTGTGTGTGTGTGTGAGTAACCACCCCTGACACGGTGTGGAGCTCCGACAGGAAGCTTTCCTGCCATCAGAGGATAATCTGTGTTTTGAAGGTCATCGCCGTGGCGGCGCTAACTTTTCGTTAGCGCTATTAGCTGGAGGCTAATGAAAGAGCAGGCAGGGGGGCGGGGTTAAGGATTAAAACCAAAATAATAGTGAAGATCCGAGCTGATTGGCGGCGGGTCGGTCGGCGCGGGGACGCCAGGTGGCAACGGCGACTCCGCCGATTGTTCGGCTGGTGGACTAATTGCGTTTCGCCGCAGCGAGCGGCGTGCAGATTTAATAACGGCGTGGGCAGATTGTCGCTAATCACATCGGCCTGGGAGATTAGCTTTCACACATCTGCGCGGAACCGCCGGGATTTTGATTAGAGGGTGGAGGGACGGAACCCGAGCCAGGAAGGATCCACTTAGTCGATGTCCCCCCTACATCTCCAGAATGGTGGCGTCCGTCCCTCAGCCGCTGCCAAACCTCCAACTTGCTTCTGTTTTTCCTTTTCAAGTGTGAAATCTCAGGCGTCTTTGCCTTGAACCGTCACTTCACCAAGAACAGTTCCGCCTGCCTAGCGTCAATGCTAGGTTAGTGAGCGCAGAACTTGTATGCTCTTTAAAATGGTGCCCTAACGGCCGGTCATTTGATCTCATCATTTTACCCGAGGAAGCCAAGTTTCACTATCGGGAAAGTCATACGAGTCACAGGTCACCCTGACGAGTCACATGACAAAGGGGCGGGGCACCGACTCACAGGTGACTAACAAGTCATGTGACAAACGAGGGGGTCTATCACTCACAGTGACTTCATGAGTCACCGGATGAAGGGGATGACAAATGACTTGGAGGTGACCTAAACTAGTCACATGATGGAGGCGCAAGACAACAACTTGCCGGTGACCACAACTAGTCACTAGAGAAGCCAAGACTCACAAGTGACTCGAGCAAGTCATGTGACAAAGGGGGCAAGACAACGACTTGGGGGCGAACCTAAGTCACATGATGATGGGGGCGGAAAACACCTCACGGGCGACTTGAAACAAGTCACATGACGAACAAGTCACAGGTGATCCTGACGAGTCACTTGATGAAGCAGCGTGTCAACCATCCACAGGGGACTCGAACATGCCATGTGACAAGGAGGCGGGACAATGAATCACAGGTGACTTTGACAAGTGCCAGAACGAAGGGCCTTGCCAGTGATTAACAGGTGACCGGAACAGTCCCATGATGAAGGGGATGGACAGTAACAGACGACTCGAACGAGTCACTTGTGAACGACTCACAGGCGACTCGAACGAGTCACTTGTCAATGATTCACAGGCGACTCGAACGAGTCACTTGTCAACAGCTCACAGGTGACTCAAATGAGTCCCGTCAACGATTCAAAGCTGACTCGAACGAGTCACTTGGCAACGACTCACAGGTGACTCGAACGAGTTCTATCAACGTTTCAAAGGTGACTTGTACAAGTCACTTGTCAACGACTCAGAGGCGACTCGAACGAGTCACTTGTCAACGATTCACAGGCGAATCGAACGAGTCCCATGTTAACGATTCACAGGTGACTCGAACGAGTCACTTGGCAACGACTCACAGGCGACTCGAACGAGTCCCATCAATGACTCACAGGCGACTCATACGAGTCACATGTTTACGACTCACAAGTCACTCGAACGAGTTCCATCAGCGGTTCACAGGTGACTCGTTTGATTCCCATGTCAACAATTCAAGTCACATGACAAAGGAATGTAACAGGTGACCTGAAACAAGTCAGATGATGAACAAACGGGTCACATGACCACAGGGCCGGACAAAGACCCCGAACCCCCAGTGCCCGTTAGAACTCACTAGAAGTTCCCTTTTGTTTCCAGAGAAGATCCCGTTTCCACGGCGACGGTGGAACGTAAAATGTGTCGTTCTTTAACGTCGGAGGAAAAGAAGCTTTCAGGACCTTTTATCACGTTTATGTTTTTTATTCTATTTTTTTTACGCTTCCGAGACCAGGTTCACATTTTTAAAACCACCGGCGGCGAGGAAGGGTTAAATGAGGCGTGCGGGTTCGAGAGCCAAGGCGGCAAACTTGTCAACACACACACACACACACACACACACACACACACACAGAGTAAAACAAGTTTTTCCTTTTACTTCTTCCGCTACGTCGTTAGCCTACCCGCTAACGTTGAGACGACCCCTCCTGAACCTCCACCGCCTGCCCTCGCCGAGACCCCGCCTGTCGTCATGGCGACGGCGCCTCGCGGGAAGCCATTGATCCGGTCGGCGCCGCGTCAAATATATTTATCCCGACTGTTTTTTTTTTTTTTTTTTTTTTTTGATTTGGCGAAAGAGGCGGGAAGGAAGCCCCGCCTCTTCGCTCGCCCGCTCTGGGAGGAATTAGCGTGTTTGCTTTGATCCAATCGACTCCGGCGGAATGCAAATAACGGGACGGCGAACGGGCCGGGGTTCCGACTGCAGCTCGCCGTTGATTAGTCATGCCGCCGCCGCCGCCGCCGCCGCTCATCCATATTTATGTACGCAGCGCAGGAGAAGAAAGTGTCTCCAACGGCAAGTGAAGTCCTGCACCTCCAGAGGCAGGAGGCTTCTAATCATGGTCAGATTAGGACGGGGTGTCACCTCAACGCCGCCGCCGTCGCCATAGCAACCCCTCGGTCATCAGGGGAGGCTGTGATTGACAGCTGAGCGGGTTAAGCCCCGCCTCTCAGCTGCGATTGGCTGCAGGAAAGCCGGGAAGCAGGAGGAAAAAATAGCATTCAAGGGGGAAAGTAGGAAGATGGATGGTCCACACACACACACACACACACACACACACACACACACACACACACACACACACACACACACACACACACACACACAGAGTCTGATTGGAAGTGATATCTCAGATTCCAGGAACATTTATCATCTCATCAATACGTTAAATGTCACTGATTATAATCTGGACTGGATTATAATGCAGGTTATAGATTATAATCTATAATTAGAGATTATTATTAAAGATTATGAATTATAGTTAGAGTTTTTGTGTGTTTTAAACCTTTTTACTTCCAGTTCTAGATTTGACTGGAATAAAAGTCCAAAACTCCAAAACCTACCTACCTTCCTACCTCCCTCCCTCCCTCCCTCCCTCCCTCCCTCCCTCTCTCCCTCCCTCCCTCCCTTCCTTCCTTCCTTCCTTCCTTCCTTCCTTCCTTCTCTCCTACAGACGTCACTCAGGGCCGAACCATTATTTTCCCGCTCCTCGCCGTGTCGGCACGCAAACTTAATTCACTGTGAGGATAAATTAAGCATTTCTAATTATTCATAATTCCTCCCGGGTGCCAGCTGGGAAGAACGTGTGTGTGTGTGTGTGTGTGTGTGTGTGTGTGTGTGTGTGTTGAGAACACAAGTTCTGTCAAACAGAGTTGTACATAATTGATCCTGCAAGCCACCGTAGGCTAGCAAGAGCTTTCACCGCTGACGACTCTCAGGGCGAGTCAGCTGAGAAAAGAGTGTGTGTGTGTGTGTGTGTGTGTGTGTGTGTGTGTGTGTGTGGAGGGTAAAAGGAGGCGGGGGGGGGGGGGGGGGCAAATAGTCTGACATAGTTGTACATAATTGATCCCGCAAGCCAACGTAGGCTAACGAAGAGTTCCACTGCAGACACTCAGGGTGAGTTATTAGGCCCCCCACGGCAACAACTGAGAGGTGTGTGTGTGTGTGTGTGTGTGTGTGTGTGTGTGTGTGTGTGTGTGTGTGTGTGTGTGTGTGTGTGTAATGATAAAGGGGGGGGGCAACATTTTTGATCGACAAATTTGTACATATGTGATACCAGAAGCCAAAGCCACCGTAGGCTAACAAGAGGTTCACCGCTAACTCTTGGAGGGACTTATTAACCTCCCTACCCAGGAGTGTCAGCTGAGAGGTGTGTGTGTGTGTGTGTGTGTGTGTGTGTCTTTGTGTGTGTGTGTGTGTGTGTGTGTAAAGGATAAGGGAGAAATTCCCGACAGAGTTGTATGATATCGCAAGCCACTGTAAGCTAGCAAGAGGTTTCACCAAGGTTTGTTTGCTGATGCTAACTCGGGTAGCGGCGTTGATCCATCTTGCGATCTCACGCGCACGTGTCGATACTCGGCTCGGCAGCGTCTGTCTCTGTCGTCGTGGCGACGACACCTGATTATCGGCGGCTCATCCATAATTAATCACCAGACAAATGTCGGGGCTATAAATGGGTTTCATCGATCGGGCCGATCGTTAGCGGCGCCGCGGTGATGAAAGGATTCCACGGGCGCCCGGACGCCAACGCGTTCGGTAAACGTCAACACGAGACGGGATTCGCTACCGAGCCGGACCGCCTGGACCCGAACCGGACCGGCGTCGTCATGGCGACGGCGGACCCGGGTAGATGGTCCACAAACATCGAGCGAGAAACAGGCGCACAGCTCTCTCTTAATGGAATAAAAATGTCTAAGTCGCAGCTACGGAAGGCTGATCACCGATCATTATGGGATGGTGAGTGAGCCAGTTTTTTTAAACAGCTGACTGATAGAAACTGACACACCGGCAAACAACTGGGCACAGGCTAACCTGTCAATCACAGGGCCAGCTGTCAATCACAGGGTCACCTGTCAATCACAGGGCCAGCTGTCAATCACAGGGTCACCTGTCAATCACAGGGTCACCTGTCAATCAAAGGGTCTCCCTTTTTTTGTCGGCCCCAAGATGGCGCCCGCTATGTTACGCTATCAGACTTTTTAATTCTTCTTCCTTCAGCCGAAGGGAATATTCAAATGTTTGTACTTTTTAAGACCTTAAAACACTTGATAGCCTTAACCTTGACGCTTTATATTTTATTGTATTTCCCTCCTTCCTACTTTTATCTATTATTGTTATGTTTTGCTTGAAACCTGGCAAAACGATTTCCTTTGGGATAAATAAAGTTGTCCTTATCTTATCTTATCTTACGTCACAAGAAACGCCCGACACGTGAAGCCGGTGAGCGTCGCTAGCTGCTGCGGCCGCACACTTAGCCGCATGCTAGTTAGCACGCTAAGGACTGTGTTGATGCCATCCTGGCACTCAGATCCCTCCTCCTGCTATTTACTCTCTGCTTTTCTTTTTATTTATGATTCTATTGATCTGTCCGTCTGCCGTGCTGACACACACACACACACACACACACACACACACACACACACACACACACACACACACACACAGGACCACCCCCTGCTGGCGACCTGCTGACCACCACGGGAAGTTCTGTTTATCTTTCTCTAATTTGCTATTCATTAGCGACGCTATTTCACTTTTTGGCTTTTAATCTGCTTGCAACCTTCATGTGTGTGTGTGTGTGTGTGTGTGTGTGTGTGTGTGCAGCGTCCTTACATCGTCCGCTGGGCGAAGAAGAGCAACAAAAGAGTGCTTCTATATGGGAAGAGGCCGGAGCCGTGCGTCCAGCGGAGCGAAGCTAATCCCACCTGGCAGTGTTTGCACTGGGCAAACCAGCATCTGCAAACGGGGGCGGGGCCTCCCAGGGCCGTGCACGCTCACGGGGCCGTGCACGCTCCCGGGGCCGCCGGGGCCGCCGCTAATTACACCACCACCCCCCCCCCATGCCACTCCACCGCATGCTTACGCAACCACATAATGCTGTCAGGACAGCTGGAGTCACGGCGAGGCTGCAGGAGAGCAGCAACGCCGTCGACCAATGAGAGGGACGGGGGGGCGGCGGCGTGGGGGGGGGGGGGTTGCCACGGCGCCAGCTGGCGAGCGCAAACGAGAAACAACAAACAAACAAACCAACAGTAGCGTAAAAGCTATGAGACTGATGGAGGGTGCGTTTAGGGTGAACTGCTTTCGGGCTATCGCGTTTATTTACTTCCTTTTCGTCAAAGACCGCCGCCCAAGTACTTCCTGTTTCTTTAACGTCGCCACGGTTGCTATGCAACCCGAAACCCGCCATCCGGGTTTCGGACCATAACAAACATGGCGGCCGTCGCAGATGTTGATAATGTAGGTTTTAGAAAAAGTGGTAGCAACACTGCCCCCTGTAGGACATCCACTGGTACTGCAGCATTTGCCCGACGCTCACTTCCTGTGTAATAATGCGGCGGTGGTAGCAAACAGGAAGTGAACGCAGAAGCGTCACAGTAAATAGTGCTGTATCGCCGGATGTCCAATCGACAACAGCTCCTCCTACCATACCGCCATGTCTGTTATCGTCGGAAAACCCGGAAGTGACATGTTGGAAGCAGGAAGTAGGTAGGTGACGACGTTTGCGCAAAACATGTATGTCCAAACCAGCTGAGTTGAGCGGTACTGGCCAATAAGAAGAGTAGATTGGCCGCCACTAGGGGGCGCCACCGTCCCCCCCTTATTAGCATTCTTTCATGGTGCTAATGACTCAAAGATCCTCCCTGCTGCTTCCAGATAACTGGAATATCAATTAAACAAAAGGGCTCATTAATACCAGCTGTTTGTCTATCAGGCGCTTCGGATGCATCCTTTCATCCCATCTCTACGTCCTTTATTCGTCCCCGAGTCCGAGTGTGATCGGATGGAGGGTCTTGCTGAGTCTCATCCCGACCTAAATCCCGCTTTCCAGCCGCGAGGCTCTTTTATTTTGCCGGCGGGGAAGTTGTTCTCGCCTCCGCCCCGCCGTCAGGACCGTCGCTGTTCCACCTCGAGAACTCGGAACCCCCTCCTCGGGACAGGAGTCGAGTCGGGACAGGAGTCAGGAGGCTCCTCGGTATGAAGACGCAGCGGCAGACTCAAATGTGAAACTCATACACCGTAAAGAAATCAGATTTGGGCTTCCTGCTCCCCTCTCCACACTACGCATTGACACGACCCCCTCCATGCTAACAGCTCCATGCTACATCCTACTTGTTATCTCCTCTGTACACCCTCCTCCAGGCTACCTCCTTCTTGCTATCCCCTCTACCTCACCTGCGCACTACCCCCTCCATGCTACCTCCTCCAGGTTACCACCCCCGCAGTACCCCCTCCATGCTACCCCTTCCATGTTAATGGCTCCCTGCTACCTCTTCCATGCTACCCCCTCTATCTCACCCCCTCCATGCTACCCCTCAATGTTACCCCTCAGGCTAAGAGCTCCCTGCTAGCTCCTCCAGGTTACCACCTGCACACTACCTACCCCCTCCCTGCTACCGTCTCCATGCTAACAGCGCCACACTACCCCCTCCATGCTATCCCTCAATATGACCCCCTCCATGCTACCCTTCAATATTACCCCCCAATGTTAACAGCTCCCTGCTCCTTACTCCATGCTACCCCCTCCATGTTACCACCCGCACGCTACCTCCTCCATGCTAATTGTCCCTGCTACCTCCTACATCATACCACCATCACACTACCCCCTCCATGCTACCTCAATCTTGCAACCCCCTCCATGCTAAAAGCTTTGCACTACTCCCTTATGCTACCCCTCAATGTTACCCCCTCAGGCTAACAGCTCCCTGCTAGCTCCTCCAAGCTACCCCCTCTGTCTTACCACCAGCACACTACCTACCCCCTTCCTGCTACCCCCTCCATGCTAACAGCACCACACTACCCCCTCCATGCTACCCCTCAATATTACCCCCCCCATGCTAACGGCTCCTTGTTCCCTCCTCCAAGTTACCACCTTCGCACTACCCCATCCATGATATCCCCTCCATGCTAAGCCCTCCACGCTAGCCCTTGCATGCTAACAGCT
This sequence comes from Fistularia commersonii, assembly GCF_037954325.1. Taxonomy (NCBI): domain Eukaryota; kingdom Metazoa; phylum Chordata; class Actinopteri; order Syngnathiformes; family Fistulariidae; genus Fistularia; species Fistularia commersonii. The sequence continues at coordinate 13,479,964 of NC_141308.1, forward strand.
CCACAACACCCCCCCATGATGCTAGCCCTTACTATGACCCCCTCCATGCTACCCTTCAATATTACCCCCCAATGTTAACAGCTCCCTGCTCCTTACTCCATGCTACCCCTTCCATGTTACCACCTGCACACTACCTCCTCCATGCTAAAAGCTTTGCACTACTCCCTAATGCTACCCCTCGTTGTTACCCCCTCAGGCTAACAGCTCCCTGCTAGCTCCTCCAGGTTACTACCCGCACACTACCTCCTCCATGCTACCTCCTTCTTGCAACCCCCTCCCTGCTACCGCCTCCATGCTACCTTCTCCCTGAACCCCCTCCATGCTACTGCTTCCATGGTAAAAGCACCATAATACCCCCTCCATGCTACCCCTCAACATTACCCCCATGCTAGTGGCTCCTTGCTCCCGCCTCCAAGCTAACCCCCCCTGCTCCCCCTTCCATGCAACCCTTCGCATGCTAACAGCTCCCTGCTAACCTCCTTGCTACCCCCTACCTTCAGCAGCAGACAGAAGAAAAAGGCAGGTGGACTGCGACAACAATGCGTTCAGGTTCCCCTCAGACGTTTGTGCCTGCACGTTTTCTCAGTTTCCAACGGCGAAACCTCGACGCACAACAACCTGCGGCGGTTGAAGGTCCTGCTCGGAGGTCGGGGAGGTTCTCACCGTACGTCCACGGCGTCCTCCATCACCGTCATGTCCGTCTTGCACTTGGCCGAGGGGTTGATGGCGAGCTCGGCGGGCGGGATGACGAAGCTTTTGCTCAGCGGCAGCCACATCCCCTCGCCCAGGGTGTACGTGAACCTGCGGAGGGGGCGGGGCATAGAGGGAGGGCGGGGTTAGTCGTCATGGCGGCGGCGTGATATTCGACAATCTATCGCAGTCCATGCGGTCGGTCCTGAAGCCCCGCCCCCTTCCCCGGTGACCGATTCTACGAGCATACCGTCGCTAGCAGTTTACCATGTTTTCACTTCATGTGGAATCATTTCCTGGAATGTGCGATTCACTGAAGATGGGGGGAGGGGCTTAAGGTCACTCCCGTGCGGGGGGTCCACGGCTAATTGCCCAGAAACAAGGAGATGCTAATATCGCTAACAGTTCTGCCACTTGAGTCTTAGATGTACGTCTCGCAACGCGAAGGGAACGTTCACATTTCATGTGTTTGTTGTTTCGCTCTGCTTAGGCTCCGCCCCCACAGAACACGACACAGAAGTAAATTATGGGATGTTTGGAGGAAACACCCCGGATGAATCCCGACGGAATCGTCGACTAAACGGGAGCCAAACGTCAGATTGAACGCGCGGGATTACATGTTCATTAATAAATAAAAATGCAGCCTCGACAAATTAGCATTCGCATCCAAACCAGGCCTCTTAACTCCCCCCCCCCCGTCTTCGGGGACGCAGTGGGCCGGTCCAAACCGCTGGAACACCCTCCCAGTGGGTCGTTCCACTCCGATCGCGCATCCTTTTAATCTGCAAATGAAACGCAACCAGCCTCGGCGGACTTGTTCCTCGCCGCTGTGCAGAAGCATCCCTGCGTCCCGGACCTTCTACCGCCCGTCGCCTCCAACCCCCGAACCCCCCGACCTCAACACCGAGGCGTCTCTTCAGAAACGAAACCCGGGGAGTCAAATGCTTAACGTCACGAGTCATAATGAAGTGGGAAATGCTACTGGTTAGCGTCGCTAACTGCTAACAACAGAACCGCACAACAGCCGTCGTCCTCCGACGGAAAAGTCCGCCTCTTTTCCAAGATGGACGTCGCCCCGACGCCTCGTCCTCTCCCTACGTTTACCATCCCGAGCAGAAGGCGCTAACGGACGCCGTACATAATAGATGAGCGGCGCTGCCAAAAAAAAAAAAAGGGGGGGGGGGGGGTTTGGAACCCCTCCTCCTCTTCCTCGCCAACGCCCCCCCCGGGACCCACCAGGGCTACAAATCTGTAAACAACAGATGTCTGGAACGAGGGCCTTAAAACAATTCTTTATTTGCGAGTCAATGAACATCATCCATCTTTAAACGCCGGGCGGATGAAACGCAACGTTTCCGACTCCGAAGCTAACCGGCGTGCGCTGATTAACATCAAATGCTTTATTAGCGGCCATGAATTATGCATGCGCGCTCGTGGCACGGCGAGGGCGGCGTGCGGAGGGCGGGGGATGTTGATTAAATGGTTAACAACCATTTTATGCAGACTAAACACATTTCCTCCTTTGCGATTGTTCGGCGGCCATTTATTAAATGCTAACTAAGCGTGAGGGAAAGGCCACTCGATCGCGAACGCTACGCCGCCGCTTTTGGCGCCCGGATGATTAAACCCGGCGACGCACAATCACCCCGACCCCACCAAGTCAAAATGGCGGTCGATCCGGCTAGCGCTAGTGCCGCTATGATGCTCCCGCGCAAGGTGAGATTATGCTAGCGAAGTTAGCCATCTGTAACGTCCTTCCTTTGGCCTTCAAAGATGAACGCCGCTCAAACTGCCCAACCGCGACGCAGCCTTGAGGAGGCACATTTTTAGCATTAATTAGCTACGGAAAGCTAAGTGTGTTTATATCAACACCCCAAATCAAACGCTAATAATCTTTAAGATCAATGGCCGCTGCGGCAGAGAAGGTTCTGGTTGGCTGCTGGGGACGCCGCCGGCCACAGCTCCAGCCAATCAGAGACAAGCACGACATGACCGCAAGAAGCAGCAAGAACTTCCGTTTAGTTTCCCTTCTCGGCGACGGAGATCAAAGAGTAGCATTTTTGTAACTTTAGGCCGCCAGGCTGCTAAAACATCCCATAATGACAGTGAGGCCTGGAAGAGGGTAAATGAACTTAGCTCCGTCGCTAATAAACGCCTCGAATAGCACTTATTAGCGGCCCGATAAAACTTTATTAGCACTCGAGACGCCGCTCCCGGCGGCGCCGCCAATCAATGAGACCGCCAATCCCGGGCTGATGGAGCGTGATGTTTCCATGGCAACGCACCCCCTCTCCTAGCGAGCGGAGGCTAATTACCCTGCCACCTCTTCCACCGAGCGGCTCTCCGCTCTCTATTAGCGATTAGCTGCCGTGGCGACTCAGGAGATTCAGATTCAGGTTAAAAAAATAAATGGCGCCCCCGTCTGGACGGAGGCCAGTATGACGCCACATTTTACGATTCGCCCTCGTGGTCGGATAAAAATGGCCGCCAGGAGCTCCTGGTCCTCACCTGAAGATGCGGTCGGACGGCTGCTCCCCCATCACCAGGTCGAACCCTCGCTGGAAGATGGTGTAGGGCCACGGCCTGCAACAACACACCATTACTGGGTTATAAATCAAAGCAGGGTTTTCATTCTTTCAACCCATCCTTTTCATCTCACATCCTAAATGTGTGTGTGTGTGTGTGTGTGTGTGTGTGTGTGTGTGTGTTGTCCCCGCCTCCTGCAAGCCCACAAATCACAACAGCTTTACAAAGTGAGCAGAGTGTAAACATAGCGGGTGGGAGGAGGAGGTGTATATATGTGTGTGTGTGTGTGTGTGTGTGTGTGTGTGTGTGTGTTACAATATTACATTACAATTTAAAAGTAAAATCTCCCTTTGCATTCAGTCTTATTATGAAAGTGTCTTAATGCTAGTTTGGGGCATTATAATTATAATTATAATTATTATAATTATTATTAACATGTTGTAATGCATTAACCAAACAATTCTAAAGAATCTGACATTTTCTTTATAACCCAACTTCATACAGGCACAAAGAGAGACAGACAGCATTTTTATCAACAATCATAATAATAATAATAACAGTACTACTACTACTAATAATAATAATAATAATAATAGGTTAACCAAACAATTTTAAATGATCAGCTAACTTCTTTTTAACTGAATTCCATCCTGACACAAAGAGAGAGACCGACAGTGGATGCTACCTGTTAGCTTAGCACAATGAGTGCAAGCCTATGGTAAATGTTAGCGCTGGATTCAAATCGGCGAAAGAGTCAAATATTTCATCAATTAATAAATAAAGGTAAACTATATTTATGTTTGTATCAATTTCACATGTAAGAATGCTTTTAGTTATTACTACTTTATTACTATTTTATTCTAAATAGTTCAATATTTGTTAAAATTCCTTGTGATTATTTTTCAGATGTACTTTAAAAGATCCCATGTCTGGGAAATTGTTTCGCAGCAGCAGCAAGACACACAAGGACAAGCTAAAAATAAACGTTTGAAAAAAAAATAAATCAAATAAATAAACTCTGAAGTGTAAAAGTATAAAGTGAAATCAAAAAAAAAAAAAAAAAAAAAAAAAAAGTCTTGTATTTACAATAAATAATGAGCAACACGGCAATGTGAAGCAGAAAAAAGTAAAAATTAAAAAAAGTAAAATAAAAAAGGGGGCGGGGCTTCTCGTCGACATCCATCCCCCCATCGACATTTTCACCCTCCCTCTTTTTTTTTTTTTTCTCCTTCCACAGGTTTTTTCCGCTCGATCCGCCGGACGTCACTTCCTGTTTCTCCCCAAAGTGACACGGCGGCCGTGGATTGGAGGAAGCAGCCCAATGATCGCTCTCACTTAGCGGCGGCGGGTGGAGGCGAATGAAGGGTGGAAGGAGGGCGGATCAATGGCGGGCACCTCTGACACCGCCGTCAGACGGATCCCGGCGAGGGCGGCGGGTTTCTGTCGGGTTTGATTTCTCAACGCGTCTCAGGCGGTAAAGTCCGGATTCGCAGCGGCGCCGATGTTGGGGTGCCGGAAGAGGCGCCTACAGGGGCGTCTTGGATGAACCTTCCCGCCTCTTTGCTCTTTGCAAAGACGGTTTATTCTTGTCATCGGTTCAGTTTTGGTTGTTTACTTTCTGCTGTCCTTTCTTGTTTTCTCCGATCTGTCCGTTCTTCAGGAACTCTTTAGTCGCCGAGTAATTTTGCAACCGCGTTGACGTCGCTCGACACGAAACAGGCATTAAATAAGTGAAAAGCGATAAGAAAAGGTTGTAGTATTTGGGTGACGACGTGAGAAGATGATCCGCGGCGACCGAGCTTCGTTCCTGGTGGATCTTCTACCCGCCCCCTCCTCGCTAGGCTAAGCAGCTGTTAGCCAAAAGCTAAGCCTCCGTCCCAATAACCCGATGTGAATCCAATTAAGAGTTTTCTCCCGACGGAGCGGCGGAACGAGGATTTGCCGGAAAATCGTTACCGCGTGGAAGCGACCTTTGACCCCTGGAGACCGGCGGGCCGATGAGTGTGTTAACCTCGCCGTTCTTATCGCCTGACCCCGTTCCCCGCAGCGTTCATTAACAGCGTTTTTTTTTTGGTCCCGGGCGCAATGACATGACGGGAAGTCGAAAGTGGTTCAGACGAGAACTCTCAGAGAACCAATCACAGTTTGGATACAAATATTCCACTGGCGATGATGTCATTGTCGCCGGCGACCAACGGGAGCTGTCGAACAGGGAACCGCGGATCTCCCACCAAAAAAACCACCTCCGTGTTCCTTGTGGCAGAGCGAGCATACAAGTCCTCGAGTACCTGCACTGGTGAGGTACAGGGACCAGGTAAGTTCTCGCACCTGTAGGTGAACCCGTAAGGACACAACCAGACCCAGATTCATCTAAAAACAGCCAGGATGTGGATCTTGAGGATCCAGAACGGCGCTTGCTTTCCACCTGATCGATCGATCGATCGATCGCTCCTCCTCCTCTATAAAACACCGCCGGTACCTGTAACATTTTCTGCTTACGCCTTCTTTCAAGTTCTTCTTTTGCGCTCGGGCTGCCAGGCAACGCACAGCAAGGTGTGCACTGACAAGTGTGTGTGTGTGTGTGTGTGTGTGTGTGTGTGTGTGTGGGCACGCACCTACTGTGTGTGTCTGGCTGCAGCTGCTATGAGGTCATTTCGTTTTATGGTCTATGCGCTGCTTTTAGGAGCCTGGTGCACACGCACGTGCACACGCACATGCACAAACACACACACGTGCGCGCACACACACACATAAGGTGGGGGGGGCGTCTTTATTTATCTTTGCCTGCCACTGCTTCACAGGGAATTTTGTGTTTTTGTACATCGGATACCTCCGTGTCACCAAGGTATTCAGAGTGAAACACTCAAATACTTTGAGTACTAAATGAGTACTGACTCATTAGTACTAAATGAGTACTGACTCATGAGTACTAAATGAGTACTGAGTCATTAGTACTAAATGAGTACCGACTCATTAGTGCTAAATGAGTACTGACTCATGAGTACTAAATGAGTCCTGAGTCATTAGTAAATGAGTACTGATTCATTACTAGTAGGTGAGTACTGACTCAATAGCATATGAGTACTGACTCATTAGTACTAAATGAGTACCAACTCAGTAGTAAATTAGTTCTGACTCATCACAAGTAAATGAGTACTGACTCATCAGTAGTAAGAATGAGTACTGATTCATTAGTAGTAATTGAGTACTGACTCAGTGGTAAATGACTACTGACTCATTAGTAGTAAATGAGTACTGATTCAGTAGTTAATGAGTACTGATTCATTAGTTGTAAATAAGTATTGATTCATTAGTTGTAAATGAATACTGACTCATTACTAGTAAATATGTACTGACTCATTACAATTAAATGAGTTCTGATTCATTAGTAGTAAGTGAGAACTGATTCATTAGGCGTAAATAAGTACTGATTCATTAGTAGTAAATGAGTGCTAATTTATTACTAGTAGTTGAGTACTGACTCAGTGGTAAATGAGTACTGACTCAGTAGTAAACCAGTACTGACTCATTAGTCGTAAATAAGTACTGATTCATTAGTAGATAATGAGTACTGACTCGTTAGTACTAAACGAGCACTGACTGCCGCTGACCTTTGCTTTTGTGTCCATATTTCGACCGCGAGCGTTTCCCGTCGTGTCCGATGTATCCTACCGACCCGGGCGACCCCTCGCCGCTAAGCTCCGCCCCCTTCCCCCCATCATAACGAGCAATCCCAGACCACGACTCACCCCTGGTTGGGCCCCCACTCGCTGCGGATGCAGAGGTGCTTGTGCACGGGGTCCCTCATGTAGCCGTCCAGGCAGAGGCACTCTCCTGCAAGACAAACATGCACATCCAACGGCGGCTTCATTAGCCCGCCGCGTCCCTTCATTTAGCTAGAACTTCACGTACTCCTCGCCGCCGCCGCTCCCCTTGTCCCTGCTCCTCCAGAGCAAATCCCTGGGATTATCCTCACCGTTGCCGCCACTCAGGGCGAATCTTTATCGCCCTGTTTTCGGGAATAATTTATTAGCAAGCTCCCCCAAAGGCGGCGGCGGCGGGATCGGGAGGGGGGGGGCAGGATCGACAGAAAAATGGCCCCCGGATCATTCGTGCGGATGGAGTCTCGCTAGCGAGGCAGCTAACAGCGGTTGTGCACTTCCGAGGGCTACACAAGTGGTATATTTGTACCCTCCTCTGGTCCCTCCTGAGAGTACATGTCAAGTATTTATATCTTCGGCATTTAAGCCTACATTTTGCCAAACGAATCGGAACCACGTTCCGGGATGGGGGGTTCCTCAGGCGTGGCGGCGAAATCGGCGACGGGCCGCTTCCGAAGCCACGCGCCGACGACTTACAGCTTTACGATGCATCTAAAAGTACAGGCAAGTGCAAAGAGTCGCCCCCGGGAAAAACCGCGGCGCTGATATACACCACTGCAGTACTCACACCTGAAGAGTCATTCAAGGGGAACGAGAAGAACCTGGACAGAGAACCTCAGTGTCCGACAGAAGCCGTGAGTTTGACTCAAGAATAAGAATTCTGAGTGTGGAAAACCCCAATCACAGAAGTCAGGTCTTCATTCGTACTTGACATACCTCCTGGGAAAGGACAGTAACAGTACTGTTACTCCACATGTACCTGAAGTACTATACTCTTCGAGTACTCCAACAGCAACAAAGTACCAGCAATCTGGCAGAACATCCTCCTAGTACTGGTCTTCTGGTGACCTCATGGAGGAACAGGGTTCACCTCAAAGACCTCGCAAAGGGGGGTTGGAGTTCCCTGGACCGTTCGAACCCGGACACATGGGCTTTTCCTTGTTGATTGGAGAAGGTCAGCTGTAGCTGATAGGAAATTCACGCTCTAGTCCAAAAGTCAGAGGGAACATGCCCGAGCCGCCGCCACTTCTGGACTCCTGGCCATTCACAGGACTAGCTCACTCCCTCTTAGCCTCAAGACTACCTGGGGGAAGTTCAGACAAACTCCAGTGCTCTTTCCGGCCGCGAACGTCACACGTCTCTCCTAATCAATAACTCCATCCGTCTGCGGCGACTAAGTGATCAGCAGACGTCCAAGACGAGGACTTTCAGCTTGGTCAACTCCGCGGACGAATGTGGCCGAACAGCTTGGGCCAGACACCAAAACAAGCAGCCCACAAATGTAGAGGACCTTCTCCTTCGAGCTGGAGGAGCTCCTCAGGTTTGTCCTTCAGGACTGCTCCCTTCAGGGCTCGCCGCAGCCAATCACCCGCCTCCATCTAACCGGCGGCCAATCGTCCGCATCCATCCAACCCAACCTGAGGCGGTGGCCCTGACTTCGGCTCAAGCTCAGATCTTCACTAGTGGACCACACCAGGTTCCGGTGCCTCCTGTGATACAGAAGGACCGAAGGAAACTGGCCAATGTACTTCCTCGTTGGAAGGACATCGCAAGTTCTGAGGTACCTTGGGGGCGGGGTTACTGACGGGGCTCGCGGTTAGCACGTGGCTAACGTTTCGCCACCCCTCAACCGTTACTCCACCCTGGAAGAAGGTCCATCCACCTCCAGGAGGCTTCTTGTTCTATTTTCCTTGGTACACCTGATGGATGGTAGGAAGCTGGGCCTCCTCATCCTCTCCTCCTCCTCCTCTTCTTCTTCTTTTTTCCTCCTCCTCTTCTTCTTCCTCTTCTTCTTCTTCTTCTTCTTCCTCTTCTTCTTCTTCCTCTTCTTCTCCTTCCTCTTCTTCTTCTTGTTCTTCTTCTTCTTCCTCTTCTTTATCTTCTTCTTCTTCTTCCTCTCCTTCTTCTTCCTCTTCTTCTTCCTCCTCCTCTTCTTCCCATTCCCAGCTAGCCTGACCACTCAGCCCCTGTAGGAGGTTTTGTCCTCCTCAGTTTTTCTCTCCTGCTAAAACCAAAAAGACGAGTGCTGGACCAACGGGTCAGGGGGCGGAGCCAGAGTCAGCGACCGTCCAATCAGAACGCCGGGGGGGGAACGGGGGGGGGGCAGGAAGTGGAGCGTTTCTTCAGTTCATGGACACATTGATCTATTATGCATTTCTTAGGACGCGCGGCGAGAAGGTACCACATCATCCAAACACCTGAGGAGGAGCTCAGAGATCCTGGAACATCTGGAGCAGAAGCAGAAGAAGAAGGAGGAGGAAGTTAAAAGAGCCGGCGTCTCTTTTCCTGCCGGAGCAGGAGGAGCAGATATTGTCACAGACCATCTCAGTTCTCATCAGTATCTTCTCCAGCAGAAAAGAGGATTGGATTTAAGCTATCTATAGCAGCGCCGCAATCTCCCCACGGACACACACACACACACACACACACACACACACAAGCTACACAGTTCTGTGGTTGGCTGATTCGGGTATGTGTGTGTGTGTGTGTGTGTGTGTGTGTGTGTGTGTGTGTGTGAGGGGGGTTAATATCAAAAACGGTTACACGGTACACTGGGTGTGTGTGTGTACACACACACACACACATATATATGAATTAATAAGTTCATATATATATTTACATATGAATTGAGCGTGTAAACAAAGAAGCGTTCTGACACTTTGAATTCTGGACAAGGATAAAAGAGGGAGGGATGATTCATCCATTCATTCATTCGTTCATTTATTCATTCATCCATTCATTCGTTCATCCATTCATTCGTTCATTTATTCATTCGTTCGTTCATTCATTTATCTATTATTTTATTCATTCATTCATCCATGCAACCTTCAATTTGTTCATTCATCTATTTATCCATTCATTCATCCATGCAACCTTTCATTCATTCATCCATCCATTCATTCATAAAACAATCCATTCGTTAATTTATCCATTCATTCATTCATTCACTCATTCACTCATTCATCCATTCATTTATCTATCCATCCATCCATGCAACCATTCAGTCATTCACTCATTCATTCATTCACCTATCCATTCATTCATACAACAATTCATTCATTAATTTATCCATTCATTCAGTCATTCGTCCACTCATTCATTCATTTATCCAACCAAGCAACCATTCATTAATTCATTCATTCATTCATTTATCTCTCCCTTCATCCATCCATCCATGCAACCATTCAGTCATCCATTCATTCATCCATCAATTCCTTTATCCATCTATTCATCCTTGCAACCATTCATTCATTTATTCATTCATCATATAATTCATTCATCCATAAATGCAACCATTCATTCATCCATTCATCCATCCAACAGTCAGGGTCACATGACAAAGGGGTGATAAAGATCCATTCCTTCATCATCCAATCAGGGCTCTGCAGGGAGCGGCTGATCCTGGTTCAATCATTCATTCATTCATTCATTCTTTCTTTCTTTCTTTCTCCCAGCTCCTCCCTCATGTTCTCTCCATCTTCTCCTCTCTGGCTTCCCTCCGTGAGAGAGGGTGAATGGTTGAACGTCTGGTCATGTGACCAGCTGACCCGACGCCGTCCAATCCCGTGAGGTGGGCGGAGCCTGATCCCCGAACATCCGGCCGCAGAACATCTCAGGAGGCTCGTCACCCGGGCGCTCGCTCGCGATTGGACGGTCGAGGAGGAACCTCCTCCGGAAGGTTCTCCATCCACCTCATTAGAGCTTCTCCAGGTTCTCCAGGAAGCGCCGAGGGTAAAGCGGACGGGACGCTAATCTGACGAGCGCCGCTTCCTGGCAGACGAGGCGGCGGCGGCGTCTGTTTGTCTGTCAGAAACACGCCGCCGTCGACGGCGCGGGTTATTTTTGGCGGGCGGGGAAAGTTTTCGGGAGTCGTAGCGGCGGCGCGGCGCCGAACGCCTCCTCGGGGAGACGCCGCGCGTCGAGATGGCGCTTCCGCGGCGGCGGCGGCTTTGAAAACGCTCGGCGTCCAAAAATAACTCGCGGTTCGGAAGAAAACGACGTGGCTGTTCTGACAAGATGGAGGAGAACGTTGAGGAGCAAAGGGCAGGAACGGGGCTGAAGGTGGAGGAGCGGGAGATACCATCTCGGAGGCTTCGGGAGGAACCATCTTTGAAGGAGGCGGGACGCCGCGAGGAGCGCTAACGGCGGCCATTTGTAATCGGAGAAGAAAGCGAGGCAGGAATTAGACGGGAGGAGGACGTGCGTGAACATGGTTTGGTCCAGAAGTGGAGATCTGATCATCTCCTCATCTGCTGCTCCGACAGACTTTCTTTCTCACCTCCGAGATGAATCGATGAGGAAGCCGTTCGGCTAGCAAGCTAACGAGCCCGTTCGGCTAGCAAGCTAACGAGCCCGTTCGGCTAGCAAGCTAACGAGCCCGCTAAATAAATAGTATCTCATATGATATTGATATTACATGAATAATAAATACAATAAAATAGAATGAAACTATTGAAATCAAATAAAATAAAAAGGAAGAAACAGTTTAAATAAAAAATGAAATAAAACTATGAAATATCTGAAATCATATTGAAATAACATAAATAACTGCGTAATTCTGAAGTAAAAAAAATTAATTGAATTGGTACAATGTAATCATATAAAGATAATGAAATAATGTAAAATAAAATAAATGAAAAATAATGAAACGTAAAATGTTTTAAACAATTGTAATAATAGAGCGTGATATTATATTAATAACTGTGTGATTCTGAAATAGAAATCAAATTAAGTCAAGAAGGAAAATGAAATGAAAAAAATGAAATAATATAAAAATAATAAAAAAGTAATATAAAATAAAATGAAATTAAAAGAATGAAATTATATAAAATATTTTTAAAATATTTATTGCCATTACATTAATAATGGCATGATTCTGAAATAAAAAAAATTTAAATGAAATCAAACACCATTAAATGAAATAAAAAGAATGAAATAACATAAAATAATATGAAATATAGAGAATGAAATGATATAAAATATTTTAAATTGTATTTACTTGACATTAATAGCTTTGATTCTAAAAGGAAAAAATACATTAAGAACAATGAAAAAAACAAGGACGAAAAGTTACAATTATAAAATAATGTGACCTGAAATAAAATAATACAAAATAAAAATGAAATAAATTACTTTCAGAAGAGAATAGACAGGAAGCAGCTCCAGCAGGGCAGAAGAAGCAGAAGAAGAAGAAGATGAAGAGGAAGATGAAGAAGAGGAAGAAGAAGAAGATGAAGAAGATGAAGAAGCAGAAGATGAAGAAGCAGAAGATGAAGAAGAAGCAGAAGAAGAAGAAGAAGAAGATGAAGAAGAAGATGAAGAAGAGGAAGCAGAAGAAGAAGCAGAAGATGAAGAAGAAGCAGAAGATGAAGAAGAAGATGAAGAGGAAGAAGCAGAAGATGAAGAGGAAGAAGAAGAGGAAGATGAAGAAGAAGATGAA